>NW_027514311.1:567500-847500 GCF_048772815.1 Callospermophilus lateralis
CTGTTGTAATCATTTAATCCCCTGCACCCCAAGTTTAAATTGTTTCAGAATTTTGTACCCAACATGGATGGGAGGGGCTCAGAAGTTCACAATCTGCAGAAGTTTATAAAAAGCAGTTTTTGTTTCTGTTTTTTTTTTTTCTCTGTTCTGGGCAAGTTAACATTTTAAGGATACCGGGAATGGGGCAGAGCTATTTTCTTCTCTTTTTTTTTTCTCTCAGCCAGATGTTACCATGGAGCCCAGTTGGTAACTTCTTTATCTTAGAAATGTAGCCATCTCTGTGAAGCCCCAGCTCAAGGCCAGAGGCCTTGTTTACATATTGCCAGCATTATGACTGACTCTTTCCAAACACATTATTTTCGATTTCCATAATCACTTTTGTAGCAAAACTAACATATCTTCATGATAAACCGTAACCCTAATATTAATATTAGATGTATCATTGGTTGGAATGAATGATTGTATATCAATATAAGATTTCTTATATATTTTCAGATATCTATTCAATCCGTTATTTAATGTGGAACCAGTTATATTATTTATTCACTTATGGTCTATTCATGCATTATCTGTATATTCAATGACACAGTGTACACCTCTTTGTACCCCCAATACCCATTTATATGTCTTCAAAATATTGCTCCCAGAAATGGTGGAAGAAACACTCATGTCACCACATCTACATATACATTTTATCACAGTAGTATTCTGGAGACAAATGTAAAGGTCACACTTTTGATTGTACCAAAGCCTAAATGGAAAGTGAGCATAGATTACAAAAAACATCCATGTCAAAGTTGCCTAATGCTCTCAAATGACAATCCTATTGGTGACTACATATTTGTTTCTTCTTAAGATTATATATTCTAACTCAATTCTGTTGAAAATGTCTAATCGTATCACGCACTTTATACTTTGCCTGATTTCGTAATGTCTTTATTGATATCTGCTTTCCTACATATTTTTCCCACTTCATTATTGTGACTGTTCACATGTGCTGACATTTACATTCACTCTCTAACCGAACCCCTATTGCTAAAGATATTGTTTTCCAAATCCTATACTCACTCTTCTTCCTAAACCTACCGACTATCTTCTTAATCTTACCGACTATCCGTTTATGACTGGATTTTCTCTTCTACATTCAAACATCCAAGTAATGTTCCTGCAAGCGTCGGTGGAAGAGATCACCAAGATAGTGTCTCATGCAACAGCAAGGGGTTAATTGGGGGTCCAGCAAGCTGGGGCTCAGAGCTCACATGAATAGAGCAGAGAGCCCTGAGAACAGCTTAAGCAGAGCTTATATACTTTCCTTGGAGAGGGCAGGGATGGAAATTTATTGATGGGTCAGAGCGAGTGGGTGGTTAGTGTGAAACTGGGTGAGGGAATACATTCTGCAATTTGGCAGTTGGGGACAGCACAATCTGGGAACAAGATTACAAACAGTTCTCAATATTTCAACAGTGTTTTGTTAAGCATACAGAAAAACAGGAAGTTACAAGTACCTTTTTTATTAACCTTTCATTCCCCACTTCTTCTTCTTGCTACTTTTAATCATAAAAGTGATTATTGGGACGTGTCACATTCTATGTCTGCTAGTGGGGTATTACCATAAGTTTAACTTATCCAATTTGAGCTTGGAGAAAAGAAATTACATGGTTGAGCAAACAGGGTTTTATAGTTAGCAATAATATGAGGATTATTATTGGACAGGCCAGGGTTGATAAAAGCGTAGATAAGCAGGGGGACTGTGTGAACCAAGACTCAAACCACCCTTTTTGGGCCTCTCTCTCTCGTTGATGCTTTTCAAGGCATCCTTTTATTTTACTCAAAGGTTTTTTTTACAATCTCAGTATGGTCGGCATCAAAACAACATTCTTACATCAATGCAGCACAAAGGCCCCCTTCTCTCATGAAGAGGAGGTCCAACTCTCAACTGGAGTGTAAAACAACTTCAGAGAGACATGTAAAAGATTCCTGCAAAGCTGTGATGGAGGTTTCTATTATCTTTAAGTTTTGGTCTCTTGCTGCTTCTATTTGGGTCATTTGTTGTGTACCATGGAGCAGGGCAGTGGTTCCTGTGACTACCACTGCCGCAACTCCAATTCCTAATATGATGGCTAAAGTGAGGGATATATGTTCCCAGTGGAACCGGGTTGTATGCCCCCGTGTTTGAACTTCAAATGAACCTGGGTCATTATAGAGCAATCTGGGAGACATCTTCACCATTACACAATTAATCACATCTGTTGACCATTTCATGAAAACATGAACAATGTTTAAGTATATAGAATTATACTGTTGTAGGGACGGACAAGGCACGGCACTTAAGATAGCACCAAAGACAGGGAAACAGTCCTATTTGGTTGCAACCGGATTCAGAGGGCATTGCTTCTGTTGTAATCAATTAACATCCTGAACCCCAAGTTTAGGTAGTTTCAGAATTTTGTACCCAACATGAAAGAGAAGGGACTCAGAAGTTCACAGTCTGCAGAAATTCACAAAAAGAAGCTTTTTTTTCTGTTTTTTCCTTTATTGTGGGCAAGTTAACTTTTCAACGACACCTGGGAGGCAGAGAGCTTTTTTTTCCTTTTTTTTTATCCCCCTGCCAACTGTTACCATGGAGCCCAGTTTGGAAATTTTTATCTTAGAAATGTAGCCATCTCTGTGAAGCCCCAGCTCAAGGCCAGAGGCCTTGTTAACATATTCTGTGAAAAACTATTAAGGGGGTGTCTAGCTTAGGAGTGCTGATTTTTCCAGCCAGTAGCCAAGTAGAAAAGGGCAACAGAAAAAGAGGAAGTTAATCTACACTGAACTCATTTATAGAGACTCTTTTGCTGAAAGTCCTAAAGTCAGCCATGGTGAAGACTTCTGGAGAAGTTCAGTGAAGATTTTTCTGTGGGCCTGGTACAGAGGGGGAAGACGGGGAAGGCGGGGGGTGAGAGCAGCTCCATGGATCTGAGAATAAGGAAGGAGAGATGTAAAGGAATAATGGGAAAGGGGTTTGGGATTTTCCTAGCAACATAAATTGAGCAGTAGAATCGGTAGAGCAGAAAGGAAGACGGGAGTGAGTATCCCAAAAAGCCTGTGAGGGACTTTAAATTCTTAGTAACCTGTTTTCAGTGATGACAAAGCAACTTTAAAGGCCATTTTCATTACATCTTCGATAGGTGTCTGAGGGCTCTCCTAAGCTGGTTTGAGCTTTGGGTTAAGTGGTAAGAGGACCTGGTGGGACCCAGTGTGGGCACTGACAAGAAAAGAGAGAAGTGAGTGGATGGATGGGTACCTCAGTACCTGCTACCTCAGCAAGATGGCAATGCTCTGAGAACCGGCGGAGGTTTCGGTTTTTGATCTAGTAATTGGAGAAGAGAAATCAGGTTTGCTGAGGTGGGACTGACAGCAGAGAGTCTGGAGCAGAAGGCTGAGTTTGAGGAACTATTGGAGAAGCATAGTTCAGGATGTGAGCGAAAGAGGAAAAAGGCCTTCACATAGGGGAATTTCCTTTCACCCTTTTGAGCACTTGCAGAAGTTAAAAAGGTCACACAGAATTTGAGGATCTAGAGACTCCTCTGTTGGCCATCAGTTTGGGTTTTCTAAGTGGTAATATGGCCAATGCTGTGTACTGAATTTGATGAGGATTTTGGGTTCCACCAGGCAGCCCCTGTATGCTCAAATCCCCATGACTTACAGAAGAAGTCGGCTTTTCCCCCACACAGCCGTGGCGGTTTGTGGCTTTGATAGTCTGCCGGGCAAACATACTAATATAGGCTAGCCAACCTGCATCTGGCTTGCCTGTCCCTACAACCATAATGTTTGTTTCCATTATCTATGGTACGGAAAGGATTTAATGGAATTTTAGTGAGATCCTCTTCATCAGGGATATCCTAATAGGAAAGACCTATAGCCAGCTGACAAATGTCTGGGTGGAGAGATGGCCACCAGGTCCCTAAGGGGGCTGTATGCAAGATAGACCATACTTCTTGTCTAGTAGTATTTGTGATCAGCCATCGCTGCTGAAGCAACTGATGAGCGTTAGGACTACGGGTGGCCAAGGAGAGAGTCTATAGCCTTACCCACGTGGCGAATATGCAATTTGAAAGGGTTAACAGTCTTTTCCAGTTTTCAGTCAGAGTCTGGACATGGCACAGGCTTGAGATGAGAGGCATGGATCCAGGAAGTGATTCCCTCTACTTTTACTGCTGTAGGTGTTATAAGTAGCACCTGGAATGGTCCTTTCCAGCGGGGTTCCAGGGATGACACCTGATGTCATCTTATGTAGAGGAAGTCTCTTTCTTGATATCAATGTGGATTCCCCTCGTCCCCAGGTTGGAAGGCAGTGGCCAGCTGTTTCCACAGGTATAGCTGAGTTCTTACAAGAGATTTAAGTATGTCAAGCAAGGGTGTGTGGAAGGGATCCTTAGGTCTTAGAGTCGGGGTTAGGTCTCTTAGTGTAGGAAGGGCCCCATAGAGAATTTCATAGGGGGTGAGGTTACACAAAGAAAGAAAGGGAGTATTTCTTGCATGAAACAGTGCATAAGGCAGAATCATAGTCTAATCTTTTATGCCGGTCTCTAAGCTTAATTTTGTTAAGGTCTCTTTAATGGTTCTATTTATTTTTTTTAAGTGTCCTGAGCTCTGGGGTCTATAAGCACAATGTAACTTCCAATTAATCCCCAGGGTCCTGGCTAACCCGATTTACCTGGCCCATGAAGGCTGTTCAATTATCAGACCATATTAAATTAGGCAGGACGTGTCTTTGATAAATATCTTTCAGGATCTTCTTGACCACAATTTGTGCCGGTTTTCTTTTCTTTTTTTTTTTTTTTTTTTGGTGGGAAAGGCTTCAATCCATCCTGAAAATGTATCTACAAAGACTAGGAGATATTTAAGTCCATACCTTGCTGGCTTAATTTCAGTAACGTCCACTTCCCAGAATTGTCCTGGTCTGGTTCCTCATAGGTGCTTTCCTGCAGGAAGCTTGGAAGGGTAAGCATTAACCAATTGACAGAACTGACAGGCTTTTGTTACCCATTCAATTATTTCCTTTCACTGTGAGTGAATTAGTCTAAAACTCTGTTCTTGATCCTACAGTAATGCCGGCAGTTTTTTTGAACCAAGTTGATTGAGTTGATGTACATTTTTAATGTAGTGTAGGGCTTTCTGAAATTGCAGGCTGGGCTCAGTGAAGTTGAGGAGTTCAGTGTCAGTGTTCTTAGATGTTATCAAAAGCTTGCTGGTGCTCAAGGGTCCATTGGAATTGGGCATTCTCATTTAACAGCGGGTATAAAGGAGCAGCTAAGAACACAAACCCAGGTCCATAACCTGCTAAAGCCAGCAGTCCCAAGAAACTCTCTATGTTGTCTCCTGTTAAATGGGGGTGGTATCTGCACAACGGTTTGTTTTCTGGGCTCAGTGAGCCATCATTTACCGCGGCTAAGGAAATACCCCAGGAAGATTACTTCTTGCTTGCAAATTTGGGCCTTTTTGTCCAAAGCTCTCTACCCAAGTTGAGCAAGCTCAGATAATAGTGCTTGGGTCTCAGACTCACAGTTTTCTTTGGTGTTGGCTGCCAGTAGCTGGACATCCACATATTGAAGCAGAATGACTTCGGGGTGCGTAGTTCTGAAGTTGTAGAGATGTCTGTGAAGGGCTTCATCAAAGAGAGTGGGGGAGTTTTTGAACCCCTGTGGAAGTCTAGTCCAAGTTAGTTGACAAGACGTTCCGGTTTCTGGGTCTACCTACTCGAAAGCAAACAGCAACTGACTATCTTTATGCAGAGGCAAGCAAAAGAAAGCATCTTTTAAGTACAGAACAGTATAGCATTTTCACTCGGCCACAGCAAAGAGGTTATTGGGGGTCCAGCATGCTGGGGCTCAGAGCTCACTTGATTAGAGCAGAGAGCCCTGAGAACAGCTTTAACAGAGCTTATATACTTTTCTTGGAGAGGGCAGAATGGGAAATTTATTGATGGGTCAGGGCGAGTGTGCGGTTTGCATGCACCCGGGTGAAGGAGTATATTCTGCAGTTTGGCAGTTGGGGACAGCACATCCTGGGAACAAAATTAGCAAACAGTTCTCAAGATTTCAACAGTGGTTTGTTAAGCATACAGAAAAACAGGAAGTGACAAGTGCCTATTAACCTTTCACCAAAGCAAAATGGAAAGTGAGCATTGATTACTAAAAGCAACCATGTCCAGGTTGCCTAATGCTCTCAAATGTCAATCCTATTGGAGGCAACATATTTCTTTCTTCCTAAGATTATATATTCAACCTCAACCATGTTGAAAATGTCTAACAATATTACATTATACTTTGCCTGATTTCCTAATGTCTCTATTGATATCTGCTTTCCTACATATTTTCCCCAGTTCATCATTGTGACTGACTCTTCATATGTGCTCATATTTATGTTCACTCTCTACCCAAAACCCTATTGCTAATGAAACTTTCGTTCAAATCCTATATTCACTCTTTTTTCTAAACCTACTGACAACCTTCCTAATCCTGCCGACTATTCCTTTTTGACTGGATGTTCTCTAGGACATTTAATCATCCAAGGTACAAGGTCCTTTGCCATTGCACATCGATTTATCTGAGATATCTGTTCAGAACATAATTCAAAGCAAAGTATCTCACTAAAGGGCCCATTGCCCTTCAGGGCTTCAAATCGTACCTAGATATCAGGTTTCATACTTATATTTCACCTATATATTCTTGTGAATATCGCAGGTTCCCAATACCATTATTCATCCCGCAGAATGTTTCCTAACCCAAATAGAATATGTTATTAACCCTAACCATACACTGTTCCCTCAATCTAACTTCACAAAAGAGCAGGGACAGAGTTGGTCTTACAATACAGGAATGTAGGGGATCTTTCACCTGCTGAGAACCTCAAAATTTGATGAGAAATGATCCCTAGAGAAGATGTAGCAGCTATGAAGGACCTGAGAGAGCAAAAGTCATCTTCCATGCCAAACTACCTGTTCAGGATGAAGTGATGTGTCTGAATTAGCCTCTCTCCTACTGATATAAAGAAGATGGACCAAACCAACCCTGTGTGGAGAGCTTCTCCTTGGTGTCTACGGTTGATATACCATTCTAACTTCTGAAAGTGTCACAGGAAGTAGGGGCAGCCTCCATCTCAAGGGACCCTTGGAAACAAGTGTTAGGACAAAGTGGTTGCCAAGGCAGTGACCTCATTCCCTTCCTGTTGGAATTGACCTACCTCACTTCTTTGGTGATGTAACTCTCTGAACTTGGGATCCAGGAAGCCAGGCACACAGAGCCAGTACCAGTCCCATTCCCAGTGGACTTACTTGTTTGGATTTACCAAGGAGAGAGTCTGTCTCTCTTGGTACCTAATGGTTTGAGGATGACAAAATGCAAGTAGAGCTCTGAAGATGGGCCTTTAATGAGAAAGCAGGTAGTGGTCAGCACAGGCTCCATACAACTTCACAGAGATGGACAAGAAGACCAGACCTGAGACAGGACAGGCCATTTTGGGGGAACATAGTATGGACCACCAGTCAGAGGACACTCTGGATAGTCACAGACTTACATGGGGGAAGGAGGTGACTTTTTGATTGTGGGTGTGAGTTTGGGGTTTTGTCTCATGTTCTGAGAATAGGTAGGAAAGGTGGTTTGTTTGGTTTAGAGTGGACTGTTTCTAGAAAGTCCTTTGACAAGGCGACTGTGTCTGTGTCTGTGTATCCCACTGTGTCCTTGGTTGTACATATTAGAAAGCAGAATAGATCAATGGATGTATCCTGTCTAGTAGAAAGCTTCCCAGAATTCATCCTGCCCATTTTAGGAAAGGACTGTTGGTTGCTTTTCGATGGGCAAAACCTACTATCTTCCTAAGTTCCTGTTTTCTTCCTGAATTCTGGCCACTCTCCAGAATAGGCTCATGTTTCTTTGTCCAAGATATGTACCACATCCAAGCTCTGTGACATGGCCATGTACTGGATAGCTGAAGGGAATTGCAAGCATCTCACAAAACTCAGAAATCATTGTGACTAGTAAAGTCTCAGTGGAGAAACCCTGCATTGGGATTTGCTGACTTATTGTTCTGTTACCCTGAAGTCAGGAAGGTCTTTGCCTCAGGCCACCCCTTTGTGAATTTTGAAGAAAAAAGTTTTCAAATGGAAGTCAATGGGCATCACCTGTGGCTCTTTGCTTAACTGCTTTGGAAAAGTATGTGTCTGAATCAGCCTTGTGGCTCTGTGTGAGGCTGTGGCTTAGATTATCAGCTCCTGATGGATCTAAAGAAAGATGCAATGTGTGCATCCAAAACCAAAATGGCAAAAAGATCAGTCATTGTGGATGAAGTCTCTCGCCTTCCTCTGTAAGTTTCCTGACTTCCACCAAGTGAGAATAGGGATCATTTGGGTCAAATAAGTTCTTTGAAGCGCTGCAAAGTTGCTTTTGTTTCCTAATTACTCCAAATCACATAAGGAATCTAAACCTGACAGTCAGTAGGCCTCAAATTGGAGAAGCAGAGCAGTATTAAAGGAAGAACTATGTGATCAATCCTAGTTCACAGGAAGGGTGTTCAGGCCACCCTGAGGTTAGGCAAATGAGGGGCAAGGGAGCTTATTTTGGACACTCTCTTGGGCTGCGCCATTCATGAAAACCTCTAGCCAAAGGGTATAATGAGTGTATATATGTAAGAAGTTGAGTGCCATGTGAGAGTGATTTGGTTTTAATTGTGGTCATTTGTGTGGCAGTTGGAAGAGATGACTGGGTCCACCTGGTTTTGAACACTGGTGTGATTCTCCTCAGAGACTGAGTTCTGAAACTGACCTCAGAGAAGTAATTGCTTTGGAAAGAGATGTGTCTTAATCAGGCTCTTGGCCCTGTGTGAGGCTGTGGCTTAGATTATCAGCAACAGACGGATCAAAAAAATGATCCCATGTGTGCATCCAAAACCAATATAGCCAAAAGAGCAGTCATTGTGAATGAAGTCTCTCACCTTCCACTGTAAGGTTCTGAAAGAATAAAAGAAATTGAAATCGAAATGTAATGAACCAGGTTTTGTAAAGTTTCCAAGTTGCACTCAGAACCTGAAATTCCTGTGGCAGTTAAGACAATTCCTGGAACTGCCCATTAGATGTGTGTTGAAATCTTCCCTGACCACCTAGTTACTTAACAACCCCTTCCCAGAAGCCGTGCATCTCACCACGTATACATCTCAGGGCTTCAACCAATCAGTTTAAATGTATACCCCTTCTGAGGGCTGACCAATCACCCCCTGCCCCAACTTTTCCCGCCAATGAATGTGCTAATCATGTTTTAGAGTTGTTATTTCATTTTCCCGTGGTACATGATGATTTCCTAAAGGAGGCTATGATGTAGGTAAAGTCCCTGAGCTCTCTAAAGAATGTATATAAACTCTGCTCAAGTTGTTCTCGGGGCTCTTTGTTCTTTGCTCCTCTGAAGGGAGCTCTGAGGTCTAGCATTCTGGACCCCCAATAAACCCTTTGCTGATGCATGAGAAATCCTCTTTGTTGTCTTTTCCTTTGATGTTCGCAGCACCTTTTCATCTGGAGGCCCCAGGTGAGATATCCGGGAGCGGTGAATGGAAGACCTCAAGGGAGTCCTCTCGGGGTAAGTAAGGTGCCTCTTTCTGGTTTCGGGTTTCAGGCTGGGGCGTGGCAAAGTGGCTGTTGGTGAAGAGCATTAGCTCTCTCCTATGGTGTGACAGACGTGTCACAGAGCCAAGATGACGTCCCTGAGGGACACTCCGGAGGACTAGGGAATTCAAGGAATAGTAGTTTCCTCAACTCGGTTATGTTTTGCTTCAGGATTTGATTTGCCAGCCCATCAGGTTTTGCCGGTAACTCAGTTTTGGTCATTGTTCTGAACTCATGTTGAGTTTACTGTCTGTTTTTATTGTCTAACCCATCAATATTTTCCAGTTACTCAGTTCAAATCTTTGTCTTGGACTCATGTTAAACGTTTACTGTTTGTCTTTGTGTTGTGTTTGTGTCTTCAATGTCCCTGTTTGAGTAACTCCCATTATGGGACAAAGCACTTCCTCTTCTCTGTCCCTGACCCTTGATCATTGGACTGATGTCCGCTCAAGGGCCCAGAATCTTTCTTTTTCAGTAAAACACCGTACCTGGCAGACTCTCTGTGCTTCAGAATGGCCCATCCTCGAATTCAGATGGCCCCAGAAGAATCCTTCCACTTTCCTCTAATCCGAAAATTCAGAGATATTGTCATTCAGCTGGGGCCACGTGGCCAGCCAGATCAACAGCCATATACTCCTTCCCCAACATTCCTATCATTCAAACTTTCCGCTCCTCTCCCTCTTCCTTCCATTCTCCCTGAGTCACAAGACTGGACACTCCACCCCCTCCTTATTGTCTACTCTCCCTCCCCAACCCCCAACACAGTTCCTGATGATCCTCCCACCGCTGACTCAGCCTCTCCACTGCTAGAGGCAATTGGGCCAGACCCAAGCCCTCCAGGGGACTTCCCCACAGCAGCAGCAACCCCTCCTCCCCTGGAGGAAGATGGGCAACCTAAAAGAACCCACCGGCGATGGATAATAGAAAACTCAGAAGCCCCTGTGATGCTCTCTCTCCATCCCTATGGGCCCATGAACCGACCCAACTGGGACCCCAACACCTTTGAAGGTAGGAAGCATCTGTCCACTTATCGCTGGGCTCTAATAGCGGGTCTCAGAGTGGCCGCCAGAGAGCCGACCAATTTAGCCAAGGTAAGAGAGATTATCCAAGGGCCTAATGAGTCTCCCTCTATGTTTCTGGAGAGAATTATGGAAGCATATAGAAAATATACTCCTTTTGATCCTCAGGCAGATGACCAAAAGGCATTTGTTACAATGGCCTTTATTGAGCAGGCTGCCCAAGATATTAAGAGAAAGTTACAATGTCTAGATGGGTTACAAAATACGACCTTAAGAGATTTAGACAGAGAAGCTGAGAAAGTATATTATAAGATATATATTATAAGTATATATTATAAGTATATAAGTATATTATAAGAGAGAAACTGAGGAGGACACGGAACAGAGGAGAGAGAAGGAAAGGGAAGAAAAAAAGGATGAAAGGAGCAAAAGGCAGACAAAAGCATTGGCTAAGATTTTCTTCACAGCAGCAAATATGCCAGAAATTAAAAAGCAGGGAGTCAGAAAGGGATACTTGGGCCCACGCCAAAGGCTTTCCCTGGCCTCAGATCAATGTGCCTACTGTAGAGAAAAAGGACACTGAGTCAAAGAGTGCCCCAAAAAGAAGAAGCCACGGCAGCCCGCCATGCTGACTCTAGAAGAGGACTAGGAATGTCAGGACTCGGATCCCCACAGGGTAACATTTGAAGTGGAGGGGCCTCCAGTGAACTTTGAAGTGGATACAGGAGCAGTATACTCAGCCTTTAAGGCTTCACTGGGCCCCATATCAAATAAATGGTCCCTAGTTCAAGGGGCTAATGGCACTACTTATCGGGCTTGGACAACTAAGAGGATTATGGAAGTAGGAAAATGTAAAGTCCACCACTCTTTCCTAGTAATCCAAGAATGCCCAGCCCCATTGATGCACAGGGATCTGTTTACCAAACTCGGGGCTAGAGTAACCTTTAACCCTGATGGTCCCCAAGTGGATGTTCTAAAACCTTCAGTAAAAACTCCCATAGTCACAGAATTGACTATGTCCATAGAAGATGAACATCAACACTTCGTGCCCCCTAGGACTGATCAAAGACGCAAACTACAACAGAAATGGATAAAAGATTATCCTAATGCCTGGGCAGAAACTGCTGGGTTAGGTCTAGCCATAAAACAACCTCCAATAGTAGTAGAATTAAAAGCCTCTGCCTCTGCAATCAGTGTTAAACAATATCCTCTAAGCAAAGAAGCTAAGGATGGGATAAGTCACCATATTCAGAAATAATTGGCCCTTGGGGTCCTAAGGCCCTGTCAATCAGCCTGGAATACCCCCCTGCTACCAGTAAGAAAGCCAGTAACTAGGGACTACAGTCCTGTTCAAGACCTAAGAGAGATCAACAACAGAGTGCAGGACATTCACCCCACAGTACCCAATCCATATAATTTGCTTAGCACTCTGAATCTGGACCGGGAATGCTACACTGTGCTGGACTTAAAAGATGCTTACTTCTGCTTGCCCCTACATAAGGACAGTCAGTTGCTGTTTGCTTTCGAGTGGATAGACCCAGAAACTGGAACATCTGGCCAAGTAACCTGGACTAGACTCCCACAGGGGTTCAAACCCCCCCCCACTCTCTTTGATGAAGCCCTCCACAGGGACATAAACGACTTCAGAACTGCACACCCCAAAGTCACACTACTCCAATATGTGGATGATCTGCTACTGGCAGCGGACACCAAGGAAAACTATGAGTCTGGGACCCAAGCACTATTATCCGAGCTTGCTCGGCTTGGATATAGGGCTTCTGCCAAAAGGCCCAAATTTGTCAGCAAGAAGTAATCTGCCTGGGTTATTCTCTTAGGGGTGGCAAATGATGGCTAACTGAGAACAGAAAACAAACCATTGTGCAGATACCACCCCCATCTAATAAGAGACAACTCAGAGAGTTTCTTGGGACTGCTGGATTTTGCAGGTGATGGATTCCTGGGTTCGCCTCTCTGGCTGCCCCTTTATACCCGCTGATAAAGTGGAATGCCCAATTCCAATGGACCCCTGAGCACCAACAAGCTTTTGATAATGTCAAAAAAAGGTGCTGCTATCTGCTCCAGCCTTAGCACTCCCAGATATAGATAAACCCTTCACTCTCTACATCGAGAAAAAGAAAGGAATAGCATGGGGAGTGTTCACTTAGACTTTGGGACTTTGGAAAAGGCCGGTAGCATTCTTATCAAAAAAACTGGACCCAGTGGCTACTGGGTGGCCCCGTTGCTTAAGAGCTATAGCAGCGGCAGCGCTTCTAATAAAAGATGCTCATTAATGAACGTTGGGACAGAAGCTATCCATTATAGCCCCCCATGCCCTGGAGAGCATCATCTGTCAACCTCCAGATAGGTGGCTATCAAACTCCAGAATAAACTACTACCAGAGCCTCTGGATTAGCAAAGACAGAATAACTCTTAGACCTTCTGCTCCACTCAACCTGGCTGCCAGAAGAATCATCAGGACCTGTCGCTCATGAGTGTCAACACATACTGGCAGAGGAAACCAGTATAGGACGAGACTTGAAGGATCCAGCCACTGCCTCACCCTGAAGTCGTATGGTTTACGAAAGAGAGCAGCTTCCTCCAAGATGGTATGTGGTGGGCTGGAGCAGCAGTAGTTAGCAAAACTAATGTCATCTGATCCTCTGGTCTCCCAGAAGAGACATCAGTCCAAATGGCAGAACTGATTGCCCTTACGAAAGCATTGGAACTAGCAACAGGCAAAAGGGCCACCATATACACTGATAGCCACTATGCATTTGGCAATGCTAATGTGCACAGGGCTATTTACCAGCAAAGGGGGCTATTAACCTCCACTGGGAAAAAAATAAAGAACAAAGTTGAGATTCTCCACCTTCTCTCAGCAGTGAAGGGCACTAAGGAACTAGCTATAGTGCACTGTCCAGGGCACCAGAAGGGAAACGACCTCGTTGCAGTTAAAAACAGAAGGGCAGATGAGGAAGCTTAATTGGCAGCCCTAAACGGAGTGACTCTGTTAACTTTTTCCACACCAGGGGGATCAACATTCAGGAGACTTGGCCACACTGGAACATTCAGGCAACTTATCATCTGAGGAGACAGATGCAGAACTCTGGGACCCTACAGAGCCAAGTTTACAATTTCAAAAAGCCCACCTTTATGTCAAAGACGTACACTAGCTCACCCACTTAAGCTCAAAGAAGTTATAGGCACACTTAAAGGACCGAAGAAAGGATTTTTTATTGACTGACTTACAGAGGAAAGAAATAGCTTAGAAGGTGACTAGAGCTTGTCAAGTCTGCCAATTAGTTAATGCTTACCCATCCAAGCTTCCTGCAGGGAAGCGCTTACGAGGAACCAGACCAGGACAATTTTGGGAAGTGGACTTTTCCTGAAATTAAGCCAGGAAGGTATGGACTTAAATATCCCCTAGTCTTTGTAGATACTCTTTCAGGATTGGTTGAAGACTTCCCCATGAAGAAAGAAACGGCTCAGACGGTGCTCAAAAAGATTCTAGAAGACATTTTTCCAAGGTTTGGCCTGCCTAAGGTAATAGGGTCCAATAATGGACCTGCATTTGTTGCCCAGGTAAGTCAGGGATTCACCAGGACCCTGAAGATTAATTGGAAGTTACATTGTGCTTATAGATGCCAGAGCTCAGGACAGGTAGAAAAAATGATTAGAACCATCAAAGAGAATTTAAAGAAATTAAGCTTGGAGACCTGCATAAAAAAATTGGACTATGCTCCTACCTTAAGCACTGTTTCGTGCAAAAAGTACACCCTCTGCCTCTTTGTGTAAACTCACCACTTATGAAATTCTCTATGGTGCCCCTCCTTTAGTAAGGGACCTAACCCCAACTCTGAGACTTAATGATTCCTTTCACACCCCCTTGCTTGACAGACTTAAAGCCCTTGAACAAACACAGCACCCAGCGATACCTGTGGAAACAGTTGGCCAGTGCTTATCAGCCTGGAGACGAGGGAACCCCACATCGATATCAAGTGGGAGTCTTCGTCTACGTGAGACGGCATCAGGTATCATCCCTGGAACGCCGCTGGAAAGGACAATACCAGGTGCTGCTTATAACACTTACAGTGGTGAAAGTGGATGGAATCACTTCCTGGATCCATGCCACCCATCTCAAGCCTGCACCCTGTCCAGCCTCCGGCTGGAAACTGGAACAGACTGGTAACCCTCTCAAGTTGCGTGTCCGTCGTGTGGGTAAGGCTATGGATTCTTCCCCTGACCACCAGCAGTCCTAATCACCATCAGCCTGTTCAGCAACAATGGCAGCTATAAATCCTACTGGGCAAGTAGTGTGGTCTATTTCACATACAGCCCTCTTATGGACTTGGTGGCCATCTCTCTACCTGGACATTTGTCAGCTTGACATAGGCCTCTCTGACTGGGATCTCCCTGACATAGAGGACTTCACACAGATCCCACTCAAACCCAAACCAGGGCAACATAGACCACCTTACCCCATGAATTATGGATATCATCTTCCCCAGCTCAGGTGTAAACTAGCCAGTCTTGATTTTTATGTGTGCCCAGCTGATTTCTTAAGTCGCAAACAGGCCCAAACCTGTGGAGGACCCAGTGACTTTTATTTAAGATCTTGGGGTTGTGAACAAACGGGAGCTACATGGTTGAACCCAAACTCCGCAGACAGTATCATTCAGGTAGGAAAAAATGACACCTGGATTGATCCCAAGAAATGTGCCACTAGCCAAGTTGTGTCAAAAACTCGCTGAGGAAAGAATAGTCTATGTTACCCCCTCAATATAACTTTCACTTCCAAAAAAAGGGGCTACCTCAGAACAACATGGTCTATGGGAAATACATGGGAAATGCGATTCTATATTTATGGCCCTCGTTATGACTTTGGTCACTGGTTCACCATCCTGCTTAAAAAGGAAGAAAATCCCACAGCAATAGGGCCCAATCCCCTCAAGCCAGGAATTAAGCCTCCAAAACCTCCCATGCCTAGATCTACCAGAACCCCTCAACCATCTCATACTTCCCAGTTTCCATCTTTGCCTACTTCCCCAGTCCAGAGTACAGCTGACTCCTGTCCCTGGGAACTAATTAAAGGAACCTTAATTGTACTGAACTCCACACAGTCAGAACTCCTTGCATTTCAACCCATGTATTTGACAGCTTTGTAAATTATTGTTTAATGGTGCAGATACTTCCCAGGGTGGTTTATTATGATGCAGAATCATTTTAAGGTCTACTAGGGGGACAAACAACCTGATTTTGCTGGCATCCAGTGTCCCTTACTATAGCCATCCTATTGAGGATAGGAGCTGCTGCAGGAGTGGGTACAGGAACAGCTGCTATGATCCATGGGTCACAACAAATGGCCTGATTAGAAACAGCAATAGATCAAGACTGGAATACATTAGAGACCTCCATCACAGTGCTGTAGGAATCCTTAAACTCTCTCTCTGAAGTTGTTTTACAGGACAGGCGAGGATTAGACCTCCTCTTCATGAGGGAGTGGGGCCTCTGTGCTGCACTGAGAGAAGAATGTTGTTTTTATGCTGACCATACTGGAGTTGTAAAAGAATCCATGAGTAAATTGAGAAAATGCCTTGAAGAGCGCCAGAGAGAAAGGGAGATTCAACAAGGGTGGTTTGAGTCATGGTTTACCCAGTCCCCCTGGTTAACTACACTCCTATCAGGCTTAGCTTGACCCCTGATCATCCTTATGGTGTTGCTAACTTTGGGACCTTGTTTGCTTAACCGCATAGTTTCGTTTCTCCAGGCTCAAATTGGGCAGGAAAAACTCATGGTAATCAGACAGAAATACGCTCCACTGGCAGAAATAGAGTGTGAGACCCCGCAATAATTATGATTCATTACTTTTAAGATTAAATGTAGTAAGAAAAAGGAGTGGGAAATGAAAGAATAAAAGAAATTAAAATTGAAACATAAAGAACCAGGTTTTGTAAAGTTTCCAAGCTGCACTCAGAACCTGAAATTCCTGTGGCAGTTAAGACAATTCCAGGAACTGCCAATTAGATGTGTGTTGAAATCTTCCCTGACCACCTAGTTGCTAAACAACCCCTTCCCAGAAACCGTGCAGCTCATCACGTATACATCTCAGGGCTTCAACCAATCAGTTTAAACGTATACCCCTTCTCAGGGCTAACCAATCACCCCCTGTCCGACCTCTTCCTGCCAATGAATGTGCTAATCATGTTTTTGGGTTGTTATTTGATTTTCCCGTGGTATGTTGATTTGCTAAAGGAGGCTATGATGTATGCAAAGTCCCTGCCCTCTCTAAAGAATGTAAATAAACTCTGCTCAAGTTGTTTTTGGGGCTCTTTGTTCTTTGCTCCTCTGAAGTTAGCTCTGAGCCGCAGCATGCTGGACGCCCAATAAACCTTTTGCTGTGGCATGAGACAGTCTCTTGGTGGTCTTTTCCTCCGACTTTTGACCGACCTTTTTACCTATGAAGGACCTGAGAGAGCAAAAGTCAAATCCATGTCAACTTCCATGTCAAACATCCTGGTCAGAATGAAGGAATGTGTCTGAATCAGCCTCTCTCTTCTTAATGTAGATTAAATGGACCAAACCAGGCCTGTGTACAGAGCTGTTCCCAGATGCCTATGGTTGATATACCATTCTAACTTGTGAAAGTGTCACAGGAAGTAGGGGCAGCCTCCATCTCATGGGACCTTTGGAAGCAACTGTTAGAACAAAGTGGTTTTCCATCACAGTGACCTCATTCAGTTCCTGAAGGAAGTGACCTACCACACTTCCTTAGTGATGGAACTTTCTGAACTTGGGATCCAGGAAGCCATGCACCCAGAGCAAGTCTTAGTTTCAGTCCCAGTGGTCTCAATTGTTTGAATTTACCAAAGACAGAGTCAGTGTTTCTTGGTACCTACTTATGTGATGATGGCCAAATTTCAGGAGAGCTCTGAAGAGTGGCTTTTTCTGAGAAAGCAGGTAGTGGCTCAACCATGGCTCCTGACAACTTCTAAAAGTTTGAAAAGAAGACCAGATCTGAGATTGGACAGGCCATTTCGTGGGAACATATTATGGCTCACCAGTCAGAGGACACTCAGGATAGTCACAGCCATACTTGGGGGAAGGAGGAGCCGTTGTGGGTGTCGGTGTGAGTTTGTGGTTTTGTCTCATGTTCTGAGAATAGGTAGGAATGGCGGTTTGTAGGTTTGGACTGGAAAGTTTCTAGAAAGTCGTTTGACAACACGAGTGTTTCTATGTCTGTGTATCCCACTGTATCCGTGGTTGTAGACATTTGAAATGCGAATGCATCAATGGTTGTGTCCTGTCTAGTATAAAGCTTCCCAGCATTCTTCCCACCCAATTTAAAAATGGAGTGCGGCTTGCCTAATGGATGGTGAACAGCTACTATCTTCCTAAGTTCCTCTTTTCTTCCTGAATACTGGCCACTCTCCAGAGTATCCTCATGGTTTTGTTTCCAAGATATGTACCACGTCCAAGCTCTGTTACATGACCATGTACTGGATAGCTGAAGGGAATGCGAGCATCTCAGAAAACTCAGATATCAGTGTGACCAGTAATGTCTCAGTGGAGAAACCCTGCTTTGGGCCATTTTCTTACTTTTGATTCTATTACCCTTAATGTCAGGAAGGTCTTTGCCTCAGGCCACCCTTTTGTGAAGCCTGAAGAAAACAGTTTTCAAATGGAAATGAATGGGCATCACCTGTGGCTCTTTGCTTAATTGCTTTCGAAAAGGATGTGTCTGAAACAGCCACTTGGCCCGGTGGGGTGGCAGTGGCTTAGATTCTCAGCACCTGATGGATCTAAAGAAAGTTTCCAAGTGTGCATCCAAAACCAAAATGGCCAAAAGAGCAGTCATTGTGGATGAAGTCTCTCACTTTCCTCTGTAAGCTTCCTGAGCTAAATCAACTGAGAATAGGGATCATTTGGGTCAAATCATTTCTTCAAATCCCTGCAGAGCCTAGCCGATAGGGGCTTGGGTTTTCTATGATACCAATTCACATAAAGAATCTATACCAGACAGTCATTAGGCCTCAAATTGGAGAAGCAGATCAGATATAGGGCAGGCCTATTTGATCACTCTTGGTTCACAGCAAGGGTGTCCAGGCCACCCTGACTTTAGGCAAATGAGGGGCAAGGGTGCTTATTTTGAACAGTGTATTGGGCTGTGCCCTTCATGGAAACCTCCAGCCAGAGTTTATGATGAGTGTCTATGTGGAAGAAGATGAGGAGCATGTGGGAGTGTTTTAGTTTTAATTGTGGTCATTTGTGTGGTGGTTGTAAGAGATGCCTGGGTCCACCTGGGCTTGAACTCTGGTGTGATTCCTCTTAGAGAATGCGTTATGGAACTGACTTCAGAGAAGTATCGCCATGAATTGTGTTGGGATTTTAGAAGGCCACACATGAGAGTCGCCCTTGGACACCGAGATCTAAGCCCAGAGTGGCTTTCCACAGAGCACTGGGAATCTCAGCCAGGATATCACATGATTTTTTTTCTGAAAGACTTGGAAGCCATAGTTGAGAGTCAAAACACACATGGACCTTACATTGTAGACCTCAATGGGGCTGGCTTCATGTGACCTTTTGGCCAGTCTTTGGGAACCCTTGCCTGTGAGAGTTCTCTAGATTATTCATTGAAATGTGCTTCCTCTAAATTTAATGGTTCCTTAATAAATTGAAACCCACAGTTTCTCCAACTTCGTCTTTGAAAATGGCTAGATAAATACCATGAAATTTTTGAACTTCCCATGGCCACCTGCCACTGGAGAACCTTTGGATGTACAGTTGCTGATCCTGAGTGTACCAGACAGTGCCTTGATTGACTGGGTTTTATGAAAATGGTGTAGAACAGAGATGCCAGTATGTTGGGGCCTGCTGAGTAGTGGGCCAAAAACTGTTGTGTGCAGCTGTGTGATAAAACATCTGTGGTCGGGACATGTGATTCTGCCATTGACTTCCAAATGACTTGTGGCTGACATGTTACAGACAGGAATCACTTATATGTCTGAAACCTCTCCATAAAAGGCATTTTGTTATATGGAGACGTTTCAGGGCAATGTTCAGAATCAGGTTGCTATGGTCAAAGGGTCAAGCTATGTGGGATAGAAGCCTGGTTGGTGCATTCTCCTGCAGACCCTGACCCACCACACGTGACAGGACTCCCTACATCACTGTGTACCAGTTGAAGTCATTGTATTTCATGAGGCAAATACCAAACTCCCAGTGCAGTAGAAAGAAACACCATGAAAAGTGGAGGATGACCAAATGGCTTCACAGTCCACATGCGGAGACACTTAGCTTTCAGTGGCCACAGTTTACCTACAGAGAGAAGTCAGCACTGCTTCCTCATGTTCTTTGGAAAAATTGAAACAATATCCTCCAGGTCTCATAGATGTAGACCCAGCTTTGATGGTCTCATTTGAATGGAAGCTAAAGCTTCTGACAACAACATATATGTCGAGTGCCCATCGTCAAAGGCAGTTTCTCAAGAAGTCTTTAGTCCGGCAGAGCTCCAGATTTGTGTAGTGTTTACCTTTTAGACCAGGTTGCAAGAAAAGACCACTGTCTCCAATTAAAATCAGATTAAAGCAAGCTTATTATTTCCACCACCCTGGCTGCCTCTCCCTCCCAAAACGTTGGGAACAGGAGAGCAGCCCAGCTTTATAGCCCAGAAAGTTACACAAAAGTGGGGTTAAAAATAACAGAATTCTGACAAGCATCACACTAATGGTATTTTACATTTTTGTTTGCTGGCCCCAACATCAGAATTTATGAGGACCATTAGAGCCTCAGAGAGTGTCGTCTGGCCAAGGAAGGCCAATATTTATGAGGTGTCAACAAAGTTTCAGAGAGGGCTGTTATCTGGTCAGAGAGCCAGGCATGGGTGAGTTCAAGGCACGGGCAGGCTTTCCAAGCAGGTTCAGATCTTGCTGCAATTTATAGTTAAGCCAAAATTATCTTTTCACGGCTTTGTGGCAAGATGGCTGCCAATTTTAATAAAAGATCAGGTTGGGTCAATCATTCCCCCCTTTTCTAATGTGTTTTTTTCATATATTTGATTGGGTAGGAAGAGCACTGTGGGAATTTTAATCCCTCAGGTAATAGTCTCCCGATTTTTTGAACTCACCCAAAAACAGGTCTCCCTGATTTTACCTGACTTAATTAATTACTTATATTGATATTCTATTTATTTTTGTCTCCATTGTTGTAAGAAGAGAGGCGTCACTCATTTAGACTTCTTCTGAGCTGAGAGAGGGTGACGTGAGGGGGCACCACCTGAGGGACATTAGTCGCCTTTTAGAAGTCAGTTAGGTTTGAAGTCTGGATGGGGAAGAACAGGTAGTAAAGTCATCTGGGAATGGGTTCTTCTATGAGAGAAACAAAAAAACATGAGTACTTAATAAATGTTGCAGCAGCTGGAACATGTCACTGTATAGAAGTTCCCTCACCAGTCTTTAATATCCCCAGTTATCAGGACTGTCAACTTAATATTTAACTTTTAGTGTTACATTTGTCTCTCCCCATAAGATTCAGTTTAATAATTTAATGTCATCTGATCTTGCAAAATATTTTTACTAGTATGACCTCTGTGTCTAATAGAGAAACCTTTAATTCTCTTACTCATTGCTGGATAATCATACTAACAAATACCAAGCCTATGTGTTTAGGTTAAGAATATCTGTAGGCCTTCAACTAAAAATTTCTGCCACTGGCAGATAATCTTGATAGCCTCTTTTTATAGTTATCAGGCATTCCTGTCTGAGAATCCTTCTTTGTAGCCTCCAGTCTTACTTATTTTGGGAGGCTAACATAAAGTGTATACCTTAAAATATTATTATTACTATTATTATATAAAATGCCCAGAAATGGCTGTAATTTGTTTTTAACTGTCTTTTCTAAGTGTTTAAGATGAAGCAGTCAAACTGACTTTTCTTTCTATCTATTCTGAACACTCAGCTGAGATTTTATGGGAGTCATTCCTGGGGAAACTTGAGAGCAGCTTCTCAGTTCTGCTAGTGCCATTTGCGCTAGGTGGGTCCAGGTCTTGCTTGACCATGTGGCTTCCCTCGGAAGCATCAGGGATGTTTCCCTTCTCTGATGACTCTCCTCTTCTTAGCAAATGCACTGATTGGCTTTCTGTTCTCCAGTGGTCTCATTAATCTCTCTGATCAGGAGGTTATGCGGTTCAGAGTTGCAAAGCTCTTTAGAGAAGTCCGCTGTTCCCTGGATACAGACTGACTCAGAGGGCAAGAGCCAAATATTGGTTTTCTTGTCCCTTTTCATATAACTTTAATTTTAAATCCTAATCTTAAACATCCATCAAATAAATTTTAACAGACTTATATAAAGAATACTGGGCTTTAATGTCTATAATTTAAAATTATTTATCTTTTTATTATTTGGGATCTGTATTATTCTGTCTGTCTTGTAGGTGATGGCTAATTATCTTAAATTAACCAATGTTGTGTTCTTAAAGCAACACTGCTGTAAAACACTAACAGGGAATCTTTATATCACCCATATGGAAATTACAAAATAAAATTAACAACAGTAAACAAACTTAGTTCGTGTAATAGCTACCCTAAAATTTTTGGCTGAGTTATACATTATATCCTCTGTTTGAGATGCTAGTAATGTTGACAGGAAAAAAAAAAACTTTTGAAAATAACTTTAAATGAAATAACATCTGACCTACTGCTTTCGCAGTCATTCTCACATAATAAGATGGGACACAGAGCCTTATCTCAGGTAAGGCAGGGCTCTTTATTAATCTTAAGTGTTTTAATTCTAAAGCTAATCTTTGTTTTTTAAATATCATTTTACAAAGTTTACATAAATTATTTGAGGTCACATGAACATTAGCTAACACCGTATGATATAGCTTTTAAAACATGAATTAAAAAAAGGCTGAAAGTTTTTAACCTTTACATAGATTAGGCTCTCATTAACTTAAAATACATTTAAATTGTTCCCCAATATAAAAAGTAACATAAAAGTTTACATATCTTATTGACAACAGGTAAATAAATCCTATATATATATGTATATATATATATATATATATATATATATATATATATATATATATTTTACCATACAACTTCAGAACACCACCTTGATATAATGCTCTTTTAAAGTTTCTACCTTACAGACTTGTATACCTGGAAGATATGAGCACATTAATAGCATCACAATTGCATTGATGTTTCTACATTAACCAAGTTTAGCTTTTAAAGAAATGGCAGTACAGTGCTCTAAAATAACAGTTCTTATTTAATCAGTTGTTTAATTTTTATGGTTGCTTGCTCTAGAAAAATAAAACTTAATAACCACAATGTTATGGGTAAAATTATGTTTTGAGACATTTTTGTCTCTTTAACACATGACTGATTTTTACAATCTTATACAGACTTTAGGACAAACTTATACAGACCTTAGTAAATCAATCAGATATCTAACAAAAGTACTCATGAATGAGTAATCCCATATCAAATTTACTTTACTTATTTATCAAAATATTAGACAAATGTATTGAACAGTGTACCATTTTTTGTTGAAGAAAAAGTTCTAGAACCAAGGCATATTAGGCCTTTTGTCGGCATTAATATTTTATTAGATTTTTGAACACCTAGAAAAACTTGTAAGGTTAAATTTAAAGATATTTATTTTTATCTGTTTATCCAATTTAAATTGCACCAATTAAATCATGAGAATTTAAGATCTTTGGATCCACGTTTTAAAATTTGTTTATATGAGTGCTTTTTTTATGAGTGCTCCTTATATGTGTTAATTTGTATAACATATATATGATATAGGGATATATGTATATATAGACATACAACACTAACAAAAGTGTGCACACATAATAATAGTAAAGGCCTTGTAGCTTTTTGCAGTTGAAATCTCCATTGCAATGTTTCAAAAACTCCACTGTTGGTCAAAGATAGAGCTGATCAGAAAAACATTAACCTAGGTCTGTAGGATCAAAATCATGAGCTCAAAAAAAGAATACAGAATCTAAGGAAAAAAAATAAGAGTCCTAGAAAAAATGACTGGCCAGTAATTAGTAAATAGCATACAATTTACCTTTTTTCCTGCCTTAGGCCTCAGATCAGTCTCCTACTGAGCTTGCAGGCTTCTTTCATTTGCATTTCAACAAAAGTCCTTGCTGAGGTCTGAAAGGAGCAGGGTAAAACTGCTATTCTGAGCAGACACCTCAGGCCTAAGGCATTTTAACCATAATTTTGAGGTTCGGATGTTGAAAATTATGATACAATTTTAAGATGAAATTCACAAAATTTTATATCTTTACATCTTGTTTTGTCAACAGATACCATAATATGATTTACTATCCTTGTCCAAATTAATGCACTGGTACACACTGTGATATTTTCTCAGTCTACCCAATTCAAAATTGGTGAAAAATAAAACTGAATGTTTGGGAAGTTACTTGCCAACTTGGAAGTAGAGTGCTTTAGTTTTCCATCCTAAGCATTTAAGTTATCTGGCATGAATTATCTGAAATCATAAACTAAACAATTACCTAAACCCGACTTTTAACTGCAAGATTGAGCAATGCTACAAAAACCCATCCAGATACCAGATGGTTACAATAAAACACCATCATTTAGACACACATTGAACTAATATCCTTCCCAAGAAACAATTTATAATATCAGCACATTATTGCACATGTCTTAAAGGGCCAGAAACAAAGACACAAGACAGACAGAAAGGAGCTCCAGACTATGGCTGACAGACAGAAGCCTTAAAAACAGAGCAGATAAGAGAAAAATCTCCTACACCAGTGGCAGGATACATGTCCTCACAAGGGGATCAGATGTTTTCACAGACGGCAACCTGAAATGTAATATCAAGGGTTTCCATGGTGACTTTACTGCATTTAGTGTCTCCTTTTTCTTTTTCTTTTTTTTAAGAAGACAGAGGTGGCATAATCCTTACAGTGCAGGGAACGAAGGAAGGAATTCCCTGAAGCAACAGGGCTTTGGTAGATCCTGGGAGTCCCTCAGTCCCTCCTTTTACTTATAGGATTAACTCCTCTGGTTTGGTTCCACCCCAATCTCGCTCCATCTCCTAACATTTCAGTAGTCAGCTCTCAAAAAGTTCCAGGGTCGGGGGGTTATCAAAATTTGTAACTTAAATTTCGGTTTCTGACCTTTAAGCGAATTAATACCTATTTAATAATGAGGACAGGGTTTGAGAAAAATAAAAATGGAGGTTTACTGCTTTGCTAACAAAGCAGAGACACAGGGGACTCTGCCCAAAGGTTGTGACTCTCTTGAACTGGAGCAACAAGGGGTTTTAAAGGAGTTTCCATTGTTAACCTGGGAGATACTCTGTTCTTTGGTGGCCAGCAGGCATTGCCCTCTGCAGTGGGTGAGTTCCAGGCTGCCAGCTAGGGGCTTCTCTCATCCTGCTTAACAAAGGGGGGTAAACTTCAACACAGTTTTTTAGAAGACAGTCCAAAGGGTGTAAGGCTTACTTGCTTTATTACCCATTTTTACGTCCAATATCTTTAAGTTTTTACCACAGAAATCACACAACAAAATGCACAAAAACAAACAAACAAGAAAACATATAGAACACAGAACAAAACACAAAGAAACAGAAACCTGGTGAAGATACAGAAAAACAGAGGAGCAATGAAATGTCTTGCTGAAGCTCCGGGGTAGGAGCTCCTGCGTGCCCGGCTGCACCTTTCTACCCTTTCAGAGAAATTCCATACAGAACAGAACAGAGGACAGAACAATTCTTGTTACTGTCCTGGACAGGAGTACATGTGAGCCTCCCCAGGCCACCTCTCTGTCATCAGAAGACATCTCCCTTAACCGGATATCAGATGTTATAAAGGTACCACCTACCTATGGAGGCCTCCTCCACCAGGTGCTTGCTAATAGTTTTAGTGCGATGGTTCACTGCAGTGCTCCCTGGACCAAATGCTCACTCCAAGGCTTTGGAACTTGGCTCTCCAGCCCTGAGCCCTGGAGGAAAGGCCAGCGTCAGAATTTCCAGCAGTCTGGTCTTATGATCTGGTAACGTCATCTCGCTGGGGAACTCCAAAATGTTAGACCAGGATGCAAGAAAATACCACTGACTCCAATTAAAATCAAATTAAGGCAAGCTTATTAGTTCAACCGGCTAGGCTGACTCTCCTTCTCAAAACGGCTGGAAAAAGACAGCATCCCCACCTTTCCTACACCCCAGCTTTATAGCCCAAAAAGTTACACAAAAAGGGAGTATCAGAAAACAGAACTTTGACAAGCATCACACTAATTGTAGTTTACATTTTTTATTTGCTGGCCCCAGCATCAGAAATTATGAGGACCATTAGAGCCTCAGAGAGGGTCGTTGTCTGGCCAGGGAAGGCCAATATTTATGAGGTTTCAGTAAGGTTTCAGAGAGGGCTGTGATCTGGTCAGTAAGACAGGCATGGGTGAGTTCAAGGCATGGGCAGGCATTCCAAGCAGGTTCAGAATTTGCAGTAATTTATAGTAAAGCAAAAATTATCTTTCCATGGCTTTGTGGCAAGATGGCTCCCAATATTAATGAAAGATCAGGTTGAGTGATCACCCCTGTCCCTTCCTTTTGGAAACTCCTCTACCACCTCCAAGGTTGTGAACTCCTGAGCATTTTCCATTCCAGATAAGTATTCACAGAATGTCTAACTCTTCTCCTCTAATTGTGTCTTACTTGGGGCAAAGGTAATGTCAAAGCATTGTTCTGGATGAGAGTGGGAAGATTATTGTATATCACATATTTGCATACACTTTGGATTCATTTTCCAATTTTCCATTTGAAATACTGAATTCCTGGCACTAACCCATACCCTACTAGACTCTGACTAATAATCCTAATATGATGGTGAAACATAACCCAAGCAGAATAGAAATACAAGCCGTTCAGAGGAGGCATGGTGTGTAGTTGGAATTGCCTTTTGCATTATATAGTATAGGAGCTATAAATCTAGTCAATTTTTTGTTGAAATAATTCTACATGTGTTTTTAAAGTTAACAAAAATGGGAATCCTGTCTCCCTTTCTCTGTAGCACATGTATTTTTATATGCACATAGAGAATCCTACCTGGTATCACACGTACATACTTGTGAGGTGGCTGAATTGGCAGATACAAATTGTGAGAAGAGATCACTACTCCTAAACGCTGTTCAAACTGAAAATTCAACCTATGGGTGAGCTTCCTAGTTCAATAACATTATACATAAATCCATGTTCAGTAAAATGAATATTTTTGCATCTGTGGATTATATATATTTCATGATGAATTTCGATTGGCATATATATTGCTACTTTTTTTCTTTTTTTGGTTGTTCAAAACGTTACAAAGCTCTTGACATATCATATTTCATACATTAGATTCAAGTGGGTTATGAACTCCCATTTTTACCCCAAATAAAGATTGCAGAATCACATTGGTTACATATCCACATTTTTACATAATGCCCTATTAGTTAATGTTGTATTCTGCTACCTTTCCTATACTCTATGATCCCCCCTCTTTCCCCCTCCCATCTTCTCTCTCTACCCCATCTACTGTAATTAATTTCTCTCCTTGTTTATTTTCCCATTCCCTTCACAACCTGTTATGTGTAATTTTGTATAACAATGAGGGTCTCCCTTCATTACCATGCAATTTCCCTTTTCTCTCCCTTTCCCTCCCACCTCATGTCTCTGATAATGTAAATCTTTTCTTCCTGCTCTTCCTCCCTGCTCTGTTCTTAGTTGCTCTCATTATATCCAAGAAGACATTTGGTATTTGTTTTTTAGGGATTGGCTAGTTTCACTAAGCATAATCTGCTCTATTACCATCCATTTCCCTGAAAATTCCATGATTTTGTCATATTTTAGTGCTGCGTAATACTCCATGGTGTATAAATGCCACATTTGTTATCCATTCATCTATTGAAGGGCATCTAGGTTGGGTCCACAGTGCAGCAATTGTGAATTGTACTGCTAAGAACATCGATGTGGCAGTATCCCAGAGTTACACTATTTTAAGGTCTTCAGGAAATAGTCCAAGAAGGGCAATAGCTGGGTCAAATTGTGGTTCCATTCCAAGCTTTCCCAGGAATCTCCATACTGCTTTTCAAATTGGCCGCACCAGTTTGCGGAACAGCTCTCCTCATAGGCCTCATTTGGTCCATCTTCTCTACATTAAGAAGAGAGAGGCTTACTCAGACACAACCCTTCATCCTGACCAGGTTGTTTGCCAGGTTGTTTTGGTCTTTCAGGTCTTTCATAGCTGCCTACATCTTCTCCAGGGATCAAATATGCATGGACCTTTGAGGTTCTCAGTAGGTGGCAGATCCCCTACATTGCTGTATTGCAAGACGAACCCTGTCCCTTCTCTTTTGTAAAGTTAGATTGAGGGAACAGTGTATGGTTAGGGTTAATAACATGTTCAATTTGGGTTCGGAATCATTCTGATTGATGAATAATGGTATTGGGAACCTGCGATATTTATAAAACTATAGAGGTGAAATATAAGTATAAAAACAGAAATCTAGGTAAGATTTGTAGCCCAGAAGGGAATGAGGCCCTTTATTGGGATACTTAGCTTTTAATTATGTTCTGCACGTTTGTCTCAGATAAATTGATAATCAATGGCATAGGACCTTGTACCTTGGAAGATTGATTGTAGAAGAGAACATCCACTCAAATTTGGATAGTCGGTAGGATTAGGAAGAGAGTCGGTAGGTTTAGGAAGAAGAGTGAGTATAAAATTTGGATCAAATGTTCTTTACCAATACGGTTTCATTTACACAGTGAATGTAAATGTCAGCACATGCGAAGAGTCAGTCACAATGATGAACTGCGGAAAATATAGGAAAGAAGATATCAATAGAGACATTACAAAATCAGGCAATTGTAAAGTGAATGATAGGTTTACACATTTTCAACAGGATCGAGATTGAATACATAATTTTAGGAAGAAACAAATATGTAGTCACCAATAGAAATGACATTTGAAAGCATTATGCAAACTGGAAATGGATGTTTTTAGTAATCCATATTCAACTTCCATTTAAGATTTGGTGCAATCATAAGTGTGACCTTTGCATTTTGTGCCCAGAAAATTATTGTGATAAAATATATATGTAGATCATGTGACATGAGTATTTTTTCCACCATTTCTGTGAGCAATATTTTAAGACATATAAATTAGTATTGGGGGTACAAAGTGGTGTACCCTGTGTCTATGAATATAGAGATAATGCATGAATAGAACATACTGTAAATAAATAATATAACTGATTCCACTTTAAATAATGGATTGAATTGTTATCTGAAAATATATAAGAAATCATATATTGACATACAATCAATAATTCCAACCAGTTATATATCTAATTGTCATCTTAGGGTTATTGTTTATCATGAAGTGTGTGTGAGTTTTGCTTAAAAAGTGATTATGGAAGTCGAAAATAATGTGTTTGGAAAGAAGTCTCATGAAATTACCAGTCAAGAAATATGGAGGAATCCATGTGTTCTGAAGCAGGAAGTGATTGAAAGTGAAACAAATGCCTATAAATTTGCTAAATTGTCGATGAAATATATATCCTGTGATGTGCATAAACTGAGGAAATAGTATGTACCAGTGTTGAATAAAAATGAACGTCAAAGTACACATCATGTACCATTGGAATCTACTTGCATTGATGTTAAACTGGGTCAGTTACTGTAAAAATATTAGGATTCGCGTGCATCACTCACCGAAGTTAGTTTTCTTTTTTTTTAATTTTTATTTATGCTTGTTCAAAACATTACATAGTTCTTGATACATCATATTTGTCACTTTGATTCAAGTGGGTTATGAACTCCCATTTTTACTCCGTTTACAGATTGCAGAATCACATCAGTTACACATGCATTGATTCACATATTGCCATACTAGTGTCTGTTGTATTCTGCTGCCTTACCTATCCTCTACTATCCCCCCTCCCCTCCCCTCTCCTCCCCTCTTCTCTCTCTACCCCCTCTACAGTAATAAATTTCTCCCCCTTGTATTATTTTTCCCTTTCTTCTTGTATGTAATTTTGTATAACCCTGAGGGTCTCCTTCCATTTCCATGCAATATCCCTTCTCTCTCCCTTTCCCTCCCACCTCTCATCCCTGTTTTAATGTTAATCTTCTTCTCATCCTCTTCATACCTATTCTGTTCTTAGTTAATCTCCTTATATCAAAGAAGACATTTGGCATTTGTTTTGAAGGGATTGGGTAGCTTCACTTAGCATAATCTGCTCTAGTGCCATCCATTTCCCTGCAAATTCTATGATTTTGTCATTTTTTAATGCAGAGTAATACTACATTCTGTATAAATGCCACATTTTTTAATCCATTCATCTATTGAAGGGCATATAGGTTGGTTCCACAGTCTTGCTATTGTGAATTGTGCTGCTATGTACATCGATGTAGCAGTGTCCCTGCAGCATGCTCTTTTTAGGTCTTTAGGGAATTGACCGAGAAGGGGAATAGCTGGGTCAAATGGTGGTTTCATTCCCAGCTTTCCAAGAAATCTCCATACTGCTTTCCAAATTGGATGCACCAATTTGCAGTCTCACCAGCAATGTACAAGTGTACCTGTTTCCCCACATTCTCACCAACACTTGTTGTTTGACTTCATAATGGCTGCCAATCTTACTGGAGTGAGATGGTATCTAAGGGTGGTTTTGATTCACCTTTCTCTGACTACTGGAGATGGTGAGCATTTTTTCATGTACTTGTTGATTATATGTCCTCCTCTGAGATGTCTGTTGAGGTCCTCGGCCCATTTGTTGATTGGGTTATTTGTTATCTTATTGTTTAATTTTTTGAGTTCTTTGTATACTCTGGATATTAGGGCTCTATCTGAAGTGTGAGGAGTAAAGATTTGTTCCCAGAATTTAGGCTCCCTATTTACCTCTCTTATTGTTTCTTTTGCTGAGAAAAAACTTTTTGCTTTGAGTAAGTCCCATGTGTTGATTCTACTTATTAACTCTTGTTATTAACTCTTGTGCTATGGATGTCCTATTGAGGAATTTGAAGCCCGACCCCACAGTATGTAGATCGTAGCCAACTTTTTCTTCTATCAGACGCCATGTCTCTGTTTTGATATCAAGGCCCTTGATCCATTTTGAGTGAACTTTTGTGCATGCAAGAGAAAGGGATTCAGTTTCATTTTGTTACATATGGATTTCCAGTTTTTCCAGCACCATTTGTTGAAGATGCTATCCTTCCTCCATTGCATGCTTTTAGCTCCTTTATCAAATAGAAGATTGTTGTAGCATTGTGGATTAATCTCTGTGTCCTCCATTCTGTACCATTGGTCCACCCGCCTGTTTTGGTACCAGTACCATGCTGTCATTGTTACTATTGCTCTGAAATTTAGTTTGAAATCTGGTATCGCTATACCGCCTGATTCACACATCCTGGTTAGAATTGCTTTTGCTATTCTGGATCTTTTATTATTCCATATGAATTTCATGATTGCTTTCTCTATTTCTACAAGAAATGCCGTTAGGATTTTGATTGGCATTACATTAAACCTATAGAGAACTTTTAGGAATATCACCATTTTGATGATATTAGTTCTCCCTATCCATGAACAGTGTATATTTTTCCATCTTCTAAGATCTTATTCTACTTCTCTTTTTAGGGTTCTGTAGTTTGCATTGTATAAATCTTTCACCTCTTTTGTTAGGTTGATTCCCAAGGATTTTAGTTTTATTTTTTGAGGATATTGTGAATGGAGTGTTTTTTTTTTCTCATTTCCGTTTCAGAAGTTTTGTCACTGATATACAGAAATGCCTTTGACTTATGAATGTTGATTTTATATCCTGCAACATTGCTGAAATCCTTTCTTACTTCTAGTAGTTTTTTTTGTAGACCCTTTTGGGTCTTCTATATATTGAATCATATCAGCTGCAAGTAGTGATAATTTAAGTTATTCTTTTCCTATTTTCATGCCTTTTATTTCTTTCATCTGTCTAATTGCTCTGGCCAGTGTTTCGAGAACTATATTGAATAGAAGTGGTGGTAGAGGACATCTCTGTCTTGTTCCAGATTTTAGAGGGAATGCTTCAATTTTTCTTCATTCAGAATAATGCTAGCCTGAGGCTTAACATAGATAGCTTTTACAATGTCGAGGTAAATTCCTGTTATCTCTAGTTTTTCAAATGTTTTGAACATAAAGGGATGCTAAGGGTCTATCCTTCTTATTTATTTTTTGCAGAACCAAGCTTTAGTTTTGTAATTTTTTCAATAGTTTCTTTTGTTTCAATTTTGTTGTTTTCCGCTCTGATTTTAGTTATTTCTTGCCTTCTGCTACATTTGCTGTTGTTTTGCTCTTCCTTTTCTAGGGCTTTGAGATGAAGTGTGAGCTCATTTATTTGTTATTCTTTCCTATTTTTGAGGAATGACGTCAAGGTGGTGAATTTCCCTCTTAAAACACCTTTCATTGTGTCCCATAGACTCCGATATGTTGTTTCTGTATTTTCATTTATCTTGAAGAATTTTTTGATTTTCTCATTTATGTCTTCTGTAACACATTAATCATTCAGTAACATGTTGTTCATTTTCAATGTGATGTAGGATTTTTCCTTCCTTCTTTTTCATTGGTTTCCAGATTCATTCCATTACAATCCAATAAAATTCATGGTATTAAGTCCACCCTTTATATTTACTGAAGGTTGCTCTATGGCATAATATATGGTCTATTTTTTAGAAGGATCCATGTGCTGCTAAAAAATATTATATCCACTTGATGATGGTTGATATATTCTATATATGTCAGTTAAGTCAATGTTATTGATTGTGATATTGAGTTCTATAGTTTCTTTATTCAACTTTTATTTGGAGGATCTGTCCAATGGTGAGAGAGGTGTGTTGAAGTCACCCATAATTATTGTGTTGTGGGCTATTTGATTCTTGAACTTGAGGAGAATTTGTTTTATGAACGTCACAGCACCATTTAATGGTGCGTAAATATTGATAATTTTTATGTCTTGTTGGTGAATGGTTCCTTTTAACAGTATATAATTTCCTTCATTATCCCTTTTGATTAAATTAGTCTTGAAGTCGATTTAATTCGATTTGATGATGGCCACCACTCCTTGCTTATGAGGACCGTGTGCATGGTATATTTTTTCCCAACCTTTCACCTTCAGCCTGTGTATGTCTTTTCCATTCAGATATGTCTCCTGGAGGCAACATATTGTTGGATTTGTTTTTTGAATCCAAGTTACAAGCCTATGTTGCTTTATTGGAGAGTTTAAGCCATTAATGTTTAGTGTAACTATTGATATATGGTTTCTACTGCCAGCCATGTTTGAATATTTATCGCTTTTTAAAATTTACTTTGTTTCTCCATGATTAGCTTTTCCCCCGCCCTCTGTCATTACTGAGGCACTTCCCACTGATGGTTTTGGTTGTTGTTTTTCATTTCTTTCTCGTGTAGTGTTTTGCTCAAGACACTTTGCAATGGTGGTTTTCTGGCTGCAAATTCTTTTACCTTTGTTTATCATGAAAGATTTTTATTTCGTTGTCGTATCTGAAGCTGAATTTTGCTGGATACAGAATTCTTGTTTGGCATCCATTGTCTTTCAATGTTTGAAATACGTTGTTCCAGGATCCTCTCACTTTCAGTGTCTGTGATGAAAAATAGGTTGCTAACCTTATTGGTTTACCCCTGAATGTAATCTTCCTCCTTTCTCTTGAAGCTTTTAAAGTTTTCTCTTTGTTCTGTATATTGGATAGCTTCATAACAATGTGTCTTGGCGTTGGTCTACTGTGATTTTGTGTGCTCTGTGTCCTGTAAGCATCTTCAATTTGTATATCCATTTCCTTTTTTATTTCTGGAAAATTTTCATTCCCATAGTTTGAATCTCTGTACCTTCCTCTAACCAGATGACTCATAAGTTTGGTTTTTTTATGTTATACCATATCTCTTGGATGTTTTTCTCGTGATTTTTTACCAGCCTTTCTGTGTTGGCTAGACTCTTTTCAAGATGATATATTTTGTCTTCATTATGTGACATTCTGTCTTCTACTTGCTCCACACGGTTAGTGATACTCTCAATTGAGTTTTTAATTTGGTTTATCGTTTCCTTCATTTCTAGAAATATTCTTTGAATATTTATAATCTCTATCTCCTGATAAAGAAGATTAACTTCTTCTTTTATCTGTTTATGTAATTCATTTTCAATGTGTTCTTTCACTGTATTTATTTGCTCTCTCGTATCCTCTTTAAGGTTCCATTTCATCTGTATAAGGTATTCCTTGAGTTCTTTATATGACCATTTTTCTGATAATTCTAGGTCCTCCTGAATATTTAGGTTATCCTTCATTGTTTGTACTCCTTTTCTTTCTTGCTTTTTGATGCTGCTCATGTTACTTCTTGTTCTGTTTGAGTGCTGAGTTACTTCTTATTCTTATAAATTTATTTGAAGCTTGGGAGGAAAGATATTAGAAGGGATGGGAAGAAGTCACTAAAGAGAATGAGAATAGGCAGGTAGAATTCAAGGATGGGCGAATAAGAAAATTGAAAAGAAATGAAAAGACAAAAGAAAAAAATGGAAAATAAAGAAATAAATAATATTTTAAAATAATAATGATAATTAAAAAATGAAAATTAAAATTTAAATAATAATAATAGTAAAATTAAAAAAATAAAAACATTAAAATAAGTTAAAGAACAACACAAAAAATTTAAATGAAAGAAAAAAAATAAAAATAAAATAATAATAATAATAATAATAATACATGCAGTCATAGAGTTCAATTAACTTCTCTTCCAGTAGGTGGAGCTGTGCTCACTGGGCCAAGCTTCTCCTCTCAATAGGTGGGAACCAATCACTGTGCAGCAGCTCTTCCTCCCAGACTGGGCGGGTCTCTAATCCTGAGTGCCTAGGACCTTCTCTAGTGTTTCCTCAAGCCAGGCTCCGCTCAACTGTGACGCTCACCACAATACTTGCTACACGTCAGGTCTCTGCTCCTGGTAGCCCTGTTTTCATCAACGCTTGGCACTCTCTCCCTGTTTGCCTCCCTCAGACCCTAAGTTTATAGAGCTTGGGGCTGGGAACCCCCAGCGAATTTGCTTGCTCTCTGGTATCCATGCCCACATTAGCTGGTGTAAGAGACCTCAGTTGTCAGCACTGGTAGGAGCGGTAGCCAGGAATTCCAAGCCACAAGTCCCACAGCACACATGATTCCCTCGGTCTGGCCATCTTTCTCACAGGAGACCTGGGAGGGCCCCTTAAGGGAGAGCTGGGAGGGGCCCTTAATGTTTCCCCGCTGTGTGGAGAGAGATGCATATGGAATTACACACCAGTCGTACTGGTTTCAATGAAGTTATCTCCTCTGCCCATGACATCAGTTCTCTTCCATGGTGGTATCCCATGCAAATGGTGACCATTCGTTCCTTTTGCCAGGTGACCAATGCAATGGATGGGTCCTGACTGTGTCTCCAAAGCCCCATTTCAATCCAGTGGCCTTTTACCTCTGTAAATTCAGAAGGGCCGACCAGTTATTTCAGAGGGAACGTTAGTTCTGAGTCACAAGAAGCAGGCAAATCTGAGCTTCTATGCAGCCGATCCGGGCTCTGTGTGTTTTCTCAGGGGCCCAGACTGTTCGCACCAGATCCACGTCAGGTCAGCATTGCCTAGTGATTCTGAACAAACAGCATTTAGACAGTTTACAACTCCCTATGCCTGCGCAGCTAATGAGGTCAGATACTTGATTTCTCCATGTCCGCCACCATGTTGGATCTCTTATACTGCTACTTTTTAATGTCTGTGCGTGTGCGTGTGTGTATGTGTGTGTATATATATATATATATATATATATATATATATATATATATATATGATTTCTTATATATTTTTAGATATCAATTCAATTCATTATTTGAAGTGGAACCAGTTATATTATTTATTCACAGGATGGTCTATTCATGCATTATCTCTATATTCATAGACACAGGGTACACCTCTGTGTACCCCTAACACTAATGTATATGTCTTCAAAATATTGCTCCCAGAAATGGTGGAAGAAATACTCATGTCACCTGATCCACATATATATTTTATCACAGTAAAATTCTGAACAAAAAATGTAAAGGTCACACTTAGGATTGTACCGAAGCCTAAAAGAAAAGTGAAAATGTTTAACTAAAAACATCCATGTGAAGGTTGCCTAATGCTCTCAAATGTCAATCCTATTGGTGACAACATATTTGTTTCTTCCAATGATTATATATTCAAATTAAACCCTGTTGAAAATGTCTAATCCTATAACTCACTTTATACTTTGCCTGATTTCATAATGTCTCTATTGATAACTGCTTCCTACTTATTTTCCCCAGTTCATCATTGTGACTGACTCTTCATATGTGCTGACATTTTCATTCATTCTCTAACCGAAACCCTATTGCTAAAGAACTTTTGGTCCAAATACTATACTCACTCTTCTTCCTAAACCTACCGACTATCTTCCTAATCCTACCGACTATCCATTTTTAACTGGATGTTCTCTTCTACATTAAATCTACCAAGGTACAAGGTCCTCTGCTTCAAATCATACCTAGATTTCTGTTTCCATACTTATATTTCACCTCTATGTTCTTTTAATTATCGCAAGTTCCCAATACCATTATTCATCGCACAGAATGATTCCTAACCCAAATTGAACCTGTTATTAACCCTAAACATACACTGTTCCCTCAATCTCATTTTCCAGAAGAGCAGCGACAGAGTTGTTCTTAAAATACATGGAATTAGGGGACCTTCCACCTGCTGAAAACCTCAAAGGTCCATGCAGAAATGATACCTGGAGAAGTTGTAGGGAGGTATGAAAGACCTGAGAGAGCAAAAGTCCTATTCCATGGCAAACAACCTGGTCAGGATAAAGGGATGTGTCTGAATCAGCCTCTCTCTACTTATGTTAGAGAAGATGGACTAAACCAGACCTGTGTGGAGAGCTGTTCCCAGGTGCCTATGGTTGATATACCATTCTAACTTGTGCAAGTGTTCCAGGAAGTAGGAGCAGCCTCCATCTCATGGGACCCTTGGAAGCAAGTGTTAGGACAAACTGGTTGCCAAGGCAGTGACCTCATTCATTCAATTCCAAAGAAAGTGACATACCTCATTTCCTTGGTGATGGAACTCTATGATCTTTGTATCCTAGTGGCCAGGCACCCAGACGCTATCCCATTCCCAGTCACAGTGGTCTCACTTGTTTGGATTTACCAAGGACAGAGTCAGTATTTCTTGGTACCTACTAATGTGAGGATGGCCAAATGCCAGGAGAGCACTGAAGAGGTACCTTTTCTGAGAAAGCCAGTAGTGGCTCACCACTATTTCCTGACAACTTCACAGAGTTAGCCAAGGAAACCAGACCTGAGAGAGGACAGACTATTTCGAAGGAATATAGTATGGCCGAGCAGTTAGAGGACACTCCAGATAGTCACAGATCTACATGGGGGAAGGAGGTGCCATTATGGGAGTGGGTGTGGGTTTGTGGTTTTGCCTCATGTTCTAACAAAAGGTAGGAATGGCGGTTTGTTTGGATTGAAGTGGACTGTTTCGAGTAAGTCATTTGACAAGGTGAGTGTTTCTATGTTTGTGTATCCGACTATGTCCATTGTTGTAGACATTAGAAAAGAGAATGCATTAATGGATGTGTCCTGTCTAGTATAAATCTTACCATAATTCATCCTGCTCAATTTATGAATGGACTGCACCTTGTCTTATCGATGGGCAACACCTGCTATCATCCTAAGTTCCTGTTTTCTTCCTGAATTCTGGCCAGTCTCCAGAATAGGCTCAGGGATTTGTGTGCAAGATATGTACCACCTCCAAGCTCTGTGACATGGCCATATACTGGATAGCTGAAGAGAATGGAGATCATCTCAGAAAACTCAGATATCAGTGTGACCAGGAAAGTCTCAGTGGAGAAACCCTGCTTTGGGCCTTTTGCTTACCTTATGTTCTGTTGCCCTGAATGTCAGGAAGGTCTTTGCCTCAGGCCACCCCTTTGTGAAGCCTGAAGAAAACAGTTTTAAATTTGAAATGAATAGGCATCACCTGTGGCTCTTTGCTTAATTGCTTTGGAAAGGGATGTGTCTGAATTAGCCTCTTGGCCTTGTATGTGGCTGTGATTTTTATTCTCAGCACATGATGGATCCAAAGAATGATCGCATGTGCGCATCCAAAACCAAAATGGCCAAAAGATCAGTCATTGTGGATGAAGTCTCTCGCCTTCTTCTGTTAGGTTCCTGACATCCATCAAGTGAGAATACTGATCCTTTGGGTCAAATGAGTTCTTGAAATCTCTGCCGAGGTGCTTGGCTTTTCTCATGACTCTATTTCACATAAATATTCCATACCTGAAAGTCAGTAGGCCTCAAATTGGAGAAACAGAGCAGCATGAACGGCAGGCTTATTTGACCACTCCTGGTTCATATTAAGAGTGTCCAGGCCACCCTGACTTTAGGCAAATGAGGGGCAAGTGAGATTATTTTGGACACTACCAATGGCTGCACCCCTCATGGAAACCTCCAGCCAGAGGTCATGATGAGTGAATATATGGAAGAAGATGAGGGCCATGTGGGAGTGTTTTGGTTTTAATTGTGGTCATTTGTGTGGCGGTTGGAAGAAATGTCTGGGTCCACCTGGGCTTGAACTCTGGTGTGATTCCCCATAGAGACTTAGTTCTGGAACTCACCTCAGAGGAGTATTGCCATGAATTGTTTTGGGATTTTAGGAGGCCACGCATGAGAGTTGCCCTTGGAAACTGAGATCTGGCTTTCCACAGAGCACTGGGAATCTCAGCCAGCATATCACATGATATAATTGTGAAAAACTTGCAGCCATAGTTGAGAGTCAAAACACACATGGACCTCACATTTTACACCTCAATGTGCCTGGCTTCATGTGACCTTTTCCCCACTCTTTGGGAAGCCTTGCCTGTGAGAGTTCTCCAGAGTTTTCATTTAAATTAGCTTCCTCAACATTTAGTGGTTCCTGAATGAATTGAAACCCAGAGTTTCTCCAACTTCATCCTTGAAAAATGGCTTGATAAATACCATGAATTTTTGGAAGTTCCCACAACCAGGTGGCACTGGAGAACATTTGGATGTCCTGTTGCTGATCATGAGTATACCAGACAATGCCTTGATTGACTGGGTTTCATGAAAATGGTGTAGAACAGAGATGCCAGTAAGTTGGAGCCTGCTGAGTAGTGGGCCTAGAGCAGTGGTGGGCAGGTGTGTGATGAAACATCAGTGGTAGGGCCATGAGGATCTACCATTGGATTCCAAATGGCTTGTGACTGACATGGTGCAGCCAGCAGTCCCTTATATGTAAAGGCATCTTGTTATATGGTGAGGTTTCAGGTCAATGTTCTGAATCAGGTTGATATGGACGAGGGGGCAATGGGGCAAGCTAGGAGGGATAGAAGCCTGGTTGGTGCATTCTCCTGCAGACCCTGACCCAACACACGTGACAGAACTCCCTCCAGCAATATGTCCCAGTTGAGCTCCTGGTATTTCGTGAAGCAAATACCAAACTCCCAGTGCAGCAGGAAAAACACCACAAAAAGTGTAGGAGGACCAAATGGCTTCGCAGTCAACAGGGAGAGACACTTAGTCCTCAGTGGTCACAGTTTACCTACAAAGAGAGGATTCAGCATTGCTGCCTCATCTTCATTGGAAAATAAGAAACCATGTCCTTCAGGTCACATAGATGCAGAACCAGCTTTGATGGTCTCACTACTAAAGAAGCCAAATCTCCTGACAACAACATATATTTCAAGTGCCCAAACTCAGAGGCAGTTTCTCAAAAAGTTTTTAGGCTCTCAGAGCTCCCTGTTTGTGTTGTGTTTACCCTGTCCCTTACTTTTGGAAACTCCTCTACCACCTCCATGGTTATGAACTCTTGAGCATTTTCCATTCCAGATATGTATTCACTGATTTTCTAACTCTTCTCCTCTAATTATGTTTTACCTGGGGTGAAGGTAATGTCAAGGCATTTTTCTGGATGAGAGTGAGAGGATATCAGACCTTAACAGATATTTGTGAAGCACATATTTGCTTACACATTGAAATCATTTTCCAATTTTCCTTTTGAAATACTGAATCCCTGACACTAACCCATACCTACTAGAATCAGACAACTCATCCTAATATAATGGAGAAAAATAACCCAAACAGAATAGAAATTCAAGCAGTTCAGAGGAGGCATCTTTTATAGTTGGACTTGCCTTTTGCATTATATATGGTAGGAGTTATAAATCTAGTCAATTTTTATTTGAAATAGTTCTCCATGTGTTTTTAAAGATAACAAATGTGTGAAATCCTGTTTCCCTTTCTCTGTAGCCAATTCACACATGTATATTTATATGCACATATAGAATCCTACCAGGAATCCCACGTACATTTTTGTGAGGTTTCTCACTTCGCAGATTCAAATTGTGAGAAGAGATCACTCCTCTTAAACGCTGTTAGAACTGAAGATTCAAACTATAGGGGAGCTTTCTAGTAGAACAACATTATACATATACTCATGTTCAGTAAAATAATTATTTTTGCATCTGTGGATGATATATATTTCCTGATGAATTTTGATTTTCATATATATTGCTGCTTTTTAATGTCTGTGTGTAGTTTGTATGTGTGTGTGTGTGTGTATATATATATATATATATATATATATATATATATATATATATATATACACAAACACACACTATTCAGATTTTTCAATATATAAAATATATGTGTCTTATATACACTTTCTAAATTCATTCATGTTCATGTATATGGATTTATAATCAACTTTTCACAAGATTATTTTCCGAAATATTCATCCACCTGAAATACATATTTGTTTCCTAGTACTGAAAACAAACTTCAGTGAATGGTGCCTACAAATTCTAATAATTTTACAGTAACTGACCCAGTTTACCACCAATGCAAGTAGATTCCTATGGGACATGATATGTAATTTGAGGTTCATTTGTTTTCAACACTGGTACATTATTATTTCTTCAGTTTTTGCACATCATACGATATATATTTCATCCACAAGTTCACAAATTTACAGGCATTTGTTTCAACTTTAATCAATTCCTGTTTCAGAACACAAGTATTATCAGGGTTTCTGAACTCGTCTTTTCATGACGCTTCTTTCCAAACAAGTTATTTTCGATTTCCATAATCACTGGTGAAGTAAAACTCACACCCTTCGTGATAAACCAAAACACTAATATTACCATTATATGTATACCATTTTGGAAAGAATGATTGTATATCAATATAACATTTCCTGTAATTTTTCAGATATCAGTTCAATCCATTATTTATAGTTGGAACAAGTTATATTATTTATTCACAGTATGTTCTATTCATGCTTTATCTTTATATTCATAGACACAGTGTACACCTCTTTGGACCCCCAATACTAATTTTACGTCTTCAATATATTGCTACCAGAAATGGTGGAAGAAATACTTATGTCACCTGATCTACATATACATTTTATCACAATAATATTCTGAAAAAAAATGTAAAGGTCACACTTATGACTGTACCAAAGCCTAAAAGGAAAGTGAACATGGATTAATAGAAACATCCATGTCCATGCTGCCTAATGCTCTCAAATGTCAATCCTATTGGTGACAACATATTTGTTTCTTCCTAAGATTATATATTCAAACTCAACCCTGTTGAAAATGTCTAATCCTATCACTCACTTTATATTTTGCCTGATGCAATAATGTCTCTATTGATATCTGCATTTCTACATATTTTCCCAGTTTATCATAGTGACTGACTCTTCATATGTGCCGACATTTACATTCACTCTCTAACCGAAACCATATTGCTAAAGAACTTTTGGTCTAAATCCTATAATCGCTTTTCTTCCTAAACCTACCGACAATCTTTCTAAACCTACTGACTATCCCTTTTTACTGGATGTTCTCTTCTACGTTCAATCATCCAAGGTACAAGGTCCTATGCCATTGTATATTGAATTATCTGAGACATCTTTAGAGAACATAAATCAAGCTAAGTATCCCAATCAAGGGCCCAATGCCCTTCTGGGTTTCAAATTATACCTAGATTTTTATTTTCATACTTATACTTCACCTCTACATTCTTGTAAATCTCACAGGTTGCCAATACCATTATTCATCGCACAGAATGATTCCTAACCCAAATTGAACCTGTTATTAACCCTAAACATACACTGTTCCCTCAATCTCATTTTACAGAAGAACAGGGACGGAGTTGTTCTTACAATACAGGAAAGTAGGGGACCTTCCACCTGCTGAAAACCTCAAAGGTCCATACAGAAATGATACCCGGAAAAGTTATAGGCAGCTATGAAGGACCTGAGAGAGCAAAAGTCATCTTCCATGGCAAACAACCTGGTCAGGATGAAGGGATGTGTCTTAATCAGCCTCTCTCTTCTTATTGTAGAGAAGATGGACCAAATCAGGCCTGTGTGGAAAGCTGTTCATGGGTGCCTATGGTTGATATACCATTCTAACTTGTGAAAGTGTCACAGGAAGTAGGGGCAGCCTCCATCTCATGGGACCCTTGGAAGCAACTGTTAGGAAAAAGGGGTGCCAAGGCAGTGGCCTCATTCAGTTCCAAAGAAAGTGACATATCTAATTTCCTTGGTGATGGAACTCTCTGAACTTGCTATCCAAGAACCAAGACACCGAGAGGCAATCCCAGTCCAAGTCCCTGTGGGCTCACTTGATTGGATTTTCCAAGGACAGAGTCAGTCTTTCTCGGTACCTAATGATGTGAGTATAGCCAAATACCAGGAGAGCACTGAAGAGGTACTTTTCCTGAGAAAGCAGGTAGTGGCTCGCCACTTTTTCCTGACAACTTTACAGAGTTGGTCAAGGAAAGCAGATCTGATAGAGGACACGCCATTTCGGGGGAACATAATATGGCCCACCAGTCAGAGTTAACTCCGGAGAGTCACAGAACTACTTGAGGGAAGGAGGTGCCTTTGTGAGTGTGGGTTTGTTGTTTTGTCTCATATTCTGAGAATAGGTAGGGAAGGCGGTTTGTTTGATTTGGAGTGAACTGTTTCTAGTAAGTCGTTTGACAAAATGAGTGTTTCTATGTCTGTGTATCCCACTGTGTCCGTGGTTGTAGACATGAGAAAAGAGAATGCAACAATGGATGTGTCCTGTCTAGTAGAAAGCTTCCCATTATGCATCCTGCCTAATTTATGAATGGAGTGCGGCTTGCCTTATGGATGAGCAATGCCTATTACCTTCCTAAATCCCTGTTTTCTTCTGAATTCTGGCCACTCTCCAGAATAGGCTCATGGTTTTGTGTCCAAGATATGCAACAACTCCAAGGTCTGTGACATGGCCATGTACAGGATAGCTGAAGGGAATGGCCAGCATCTCAGAAAACTCAGATATCAGTGTGACCAGGAAAGTCTCAGTGGATATACCCTGCTTTTGGCCTTTTGCTTACCTATTGTTCTGTTGCCCTGAATATCAGGAAGGTCTTTGCCTCAGGCCACCCCTTTGTGAAGCCTGAAGGAAACAGTTTTCAAATGGAAATGAATGGGCATCACTTGTGGCTCTTTCTTAGTTGCTTTGGAAAGGGATGTGTCTTAATTAGACTCTTGGCCTTGTATGTGGCTGTGACTTTGATTCTCAGCAGCTGATGGATCTAAAAATGATCCCATGTGTGCATCCAAAACCATAATTGCCAAAAGATCAGTCATTGTGGATGAAGTCTCTCGTCTTCCTCTGTTAGGTTGCTGACCTCCATCAAGTGAGAATAGGTATTCCTTGGGTCAAATGAGTTCTTCAAATCACTGCAGAGGTGCTTAGGTTTTCGTATGACTCCAAATCACATAAAGAATCTATACTTGAAAGTCAGTAGGCCTCAAATTGGAGAAACAGAGCAGTATTAACGGGAGGCTTATTTGATCACTCCTGGTTCACAGAAAGGGTGTCCAGGCCAACATGACTTTAGGCAAATGAGGGGCAAGGGAGTTTATTTGGACACTGTCTTTGGGTGAGCCCTTCATGGAAACCTCCAGACAGAGGTTACGATGAGTGACTATATGGAAGAAGATGAGGACCATGTTTGAGTGTTTTTTTTTTAATTGTGGTCATTTGTGTGGTGGTTGTAAGAAATATCTTGGTCCACCTGGTCTTGAACTCTGTTGGGATTTCCCTTAAAGACTGCGTTCTGGAACTGAACTCAGAGAAGTATTGCCATGAATAGAAATACAGGCAGTTTAGAGGAGGCATGGTGTATATTTGGACTTGCCTTTTGCATGATACAGAGTAGGAGTTAAATCTAGTCAATTTTTTGTTGAAATAGTTCTCCATGTGTTTTTAAAGTTAAAAAATTGTGAATTCCTGTCTCCCTTTCTCTGTAGCCTATTCAGCACATATATTTTTATATGGATATATAGAATCATACCTGGTACCACACATACATTCTTGTGAGGTGGATGAGTTGGCAGATACAAATTGTGAAAAGAGATCACTCCTAATTAACCGTGTTGGAACTGAATATTCAACCAATGGGTGAGCTTGCTAGTTGAACAACATTATACATAAATCCATGTTCAGTAAAATGAATATTTTTGGATCTTTTTATGATATATATTTTATGAAAATTTTGATTGACATATATTTTGCTATTTTTTTTCTGTGTGTGTGTGTGTGTGTGTGTGTTTTGTGTCATTCGCCTGTTCTGTAAAACAACTTCAGAGAGAGAGGTTAAAAATTCATGCAAAGCTCTGATGGAGGTATCTAATATCTTAGTTTTTTTCTATTGCTTCTTCTAATTGGGTCATTTGTTGTGTCCCATGGACGAGGGCAATGGTTCCTGTGCCCACCCCTGAAGCAACTCCTATTCCGAATAGGATGGCTAAAGTGAGGGATATATGTCCCCAGTGGAAACGGGTTGTATGCCCCTCTATTTCATTTTCAAATGAACCTGCATCATGACAGAGCACTCTGGGAAACATCTGCACCATTACACAATTAATCACATCTGTTGACAATTTCTTTAAAACATAAACAATGTTTAATTATATACAATTATGCTGTTGTAGGGACGGACAAGGCAAGGTACCTAAGATAGCAACGAAGACAGGGAAACCGTCCTATTTGGTTGCAACCAGATTCAGAGGGCATTGCTTCTGTTGTAATCAATTATTCTCCTGAAACTCAAGTTTAGGTAGTTTCAGAATTTTGTACCCAACATGTAAGGGAAGGGGCTCAGAAGTTCACAGTCTTCAGAAGTTCAAAAAAGCCGTTGTTGTTTCTGTTTTTACCTCAGTTCTGGGCAAGTTAACTTTTCAAGGACACCTGGGAGGGAAAGAGCTGTTTCCTACCTTTCTTATTTTTCACCCCTGACAGCTGTTACCATGGAGCCCTGATGGTAACTTCTTTATCTTAGAAATATAGCCATCTCTGTAAAGCCCCAGCTCATGGCCAGAGGCCTTGTTCATTATTTTGTGGAAAACAAGTAATGGGGTGTCTATCATAGAAGTGCTTATTTTTTTAGCCAGTGGCCAAGTAGAACAAGGCAACACTAAAAGAGGAAGTTTATCTACATTGAACTCTTTTATAGGGACTCTTTTGCTGAAAGTCCTAAAGTCAGCCATGGTGAAGACTTCTGTAGAAAGTCAGTTAAGAATTTTCTGTAGGCCTGGTACAGAAGGGGAAGACAGGGAAGGTGGGGCTGACAGCAGCTCCGAGGATCTGAGAATAAGGAAGGAGAGATGTAAAAGAATAATGGGAAAGGGGTTTGGGATTTTCCTAGCAACAAAAACTTGAGCTGTAGAACAGGTAGAGCAGAGGGGAAGACAAGAGTGAGTATCCCAAAATGCATGTGAGGGACTTTAAATTTTTAGTAAACTGTTTTCAGTGATGACAAAGCAACTTTAAAGGCCATTTTCATTACATCTTTGATAGGAGTCTGAGGGCTCTCCTCAGCTAGTTTCAGCTTTGTGTTAGCTGGTAAGAGGACCTGGTGGGACCCGGGGCGGGCACGGACAGGAGAAGAGAGGAGTGAGTCGGTGGATGGGAACCTGAGTACCTGCTACTTCAGCAAGATGGTGATGGTCTGAGAACCAGCAGAGATTTGGGTTTTTGATCTAATAATTGGAGGGGAGAAATCAGGTTGCTGAGGTGAGAGTGACAGCAGAGACTCTGGAGCACAAGGCTGAAGGTGAGGATTGATTGGATAAGCATAGTTCAGGATATGAGTGAAGGATGGAAAAGGCATGCCCATAGGGGAATCTCCTTTCACCCTTTTGAGCACTTGCAGAAGTTAAAAAGGTCACACAGGGCTGGGGATGTGGCTCATTTGTAGCACGCTCGCTTGGCATGCGTGCGGCCCAGGTTCGATCCTCAGCACCACATACAAACAAAGATGTCGTGTCCAGCAAAAAACTAAAAAATAAATATTAAAAATTCTCTCTGTCTCTCTCTCTCTCACCTCTCTCTTTAAAAAAAATGGTCACGCAGAATTTGAGGATCAAGAGACCCCTCTGGGGGCCATCGGTTTTGGTTATCTAATTGGTAATATGGCCTATGCTGTGTACTGAATTTGATGAGGAGTTTGTGTTCCATCAGGCAGCCCCTGTATGCTCACATCCCCATGACGTACAGCAAAAGTCTGCCAGGCATTCTGGGATTACTAAAAAGGAGTGATGGATTTTTCCTTTCCCCAGGTCCATGATCCTCTTAGTTATACAAGTCCGATATTTACTGCCATTAGCCCCTTGAACTAGAGACCTTTTATTTGATAGAGGGCCCAATGGGGCCTTAAGGGCTGAGTTTATTGCCCCTGTATCCACTTCAAAGTTTACTGGTGTCTCCTCCACTTCAAAAGATACGCTGAGCTCAGGGAGGGGATCTGAGCCCCGACTTTCGTAGTCATGCTGAAGAGTCAGAAAGGCTGGCTGGCGTGGCTGCCTCTTTCTAGGGAACTCTTGAACCCAGTGTCCTCTTTCTTTACAGTAGGCACATTGATCTGAGGTCAGGGGTGGCCTCTGGCGTGGGACCAGGTATCCCTTCCTGTCTCCCTGTTTCTTAATTTCTGGCCTTTTTGTTATTGTGACCGGGACCTTAGTCAACTCCTTAGTCTGTCTTTTGTTTCTTTTATCCTCCTTTTGCTCCCTTCTCTTCCTCAGTTTCTCTCTTATAGTATACTTTCTCGGCTTCTCTGACTAAATCTCTCAAAGTCATATCTTGTAATCCATCTAAGCATTGTAACTTTCTTTAAATATCCAAGGCAGCATGCCCAATAAAGGCCATTGTGACAGATGATTTTTGATCCTCTGCATGAGGATCGAAAGGAGTATATCTCCTATATGCCTCCGTAATTCTCTCTAGAAACATAGAGGAAGATTCATCAGGCCCGCAGGCGTGGTACCCACGTCACCCCAAATGGAGTAGGGAAAGAGCAGTGCCACTGCCTGCTCCCGGATCAGGCCCAGCCACCAGCTGGTGTGGTAGTCACGTCACCCAAATTGTAGTAGGGGCCAAGCAGGCTGCCCCCCGCGCCCGCCACAAAAGCAGACCTGTGACTGACCTTCGGAACAGGCCCAGAGGCCTGCCACCATGGTAGACATGATACCCCAATTGGAGTAGTGGCAGAGCAGAGCTTTCTCCCGCGCCCAGTACAAGCACAACGGCCCACCGGCGTGGTAGTCACGTCAACCCAATTGGAGTAGGGGCAGAGCAGAGTGTTTGCCCGCACCCGGAACAGGCCCAGCGATCTGCCAGCATGGTAGTCACGACACCCCAATTGCAGTAGGGCCAAAGCAGAGCCACCACCCGCTCCCGCAAGGTAGGCAGACCTGCAACTGACCGGCGGAACAGGACTAGCGGCCTGCAAGCACAGCAGACACATCAACCCATTTGGTTCTTTGAAAAAATAAAAAAAATCTACAGACCCTTAGCCATGCTAACGAAGACAAAAAGAGAGAGAACTCAAATTACTAGCATACAGGATGAAAAAGACAATATCATAACAGATATTTCAGATATACAGAAGATAATCCGAAATTATTTTGAATCTTTGTACTCTAATAAAATAGAAGACAGTGAAGGCATCGATAAATTTCTTAAGTCATATGATCTGCCCAGATTGAGTCAGGAGGATATAGACAACCTAAACAGACCAATATCAATTGAGGAAATAGAAAAAACCATCAAAACACTACCAAGTAAGAAAAGCCCAGGACCTGATGGGTATACAGCAGAGTTTTACAAAACCTTTAAAGGGGAACTAATACCAATACTTTTCAAGCTATTTCAGGAAATTGAAAAAGAGGGAGAACTTCCAAATTCATTCTATGAGGTCAACATCACTCTGATTCCTACACCAGACAAAGACACTTCAAAGAATGAAAACTACAGACCAATATCTCTAATGAGCCTAGAGGCAAAAGTCCTCAATTAAATTCTGGCAAATCAGATACAAAAGCATATCAAAAAAATTGTGCACCATGATCAAGTAGGATTCATCCGTGGGATGCAAGGCTGGTTCAATATACAGAAATCAATAAATGTTATTCATCACATCAATAGACTTAAAAATAAGAACCATATGATCATCTCGATAGATGCAGAAAAAGCATTCGACAAAGTACAGCATCCCTTTATGTTCAAAATTCTAGAAAAACTAGGGATTACAGGAACATACCTCAATATTGTAAAAGCAATCTATGCTAAGTCTCAGGCTAGCATACTTCTGAATGGAGAAAAATTGAAGGCATTCCCCCTAAAATCTGGAACAAGACAGGTATGCCCTCTTTCACCACTTCTGTTCAACATAGTTCTCGAAACACTGGCCAGAGCAATTAGAGAGATGAAAGAAATTAAAGGCATATAAATAGGAAAAGAAGAACTTAAATTATCACTATTGCAGATGACATGATTCTATTCCTAGCAGACCCAAAAGGGTCTACAAAGAAACTAATAGAGCAAATAAATGAATTCAGCAAAGTGGCAGGATATAAAATCAACACTCATAAATCAAAGACATTCCTGAATATCAGTGACAAATCCTCTGAAACGGAACTGAGGACAACCACTCCATTCACAATATACTAAAAAAAAAAAAAATAATTGGGAATCAACCTAACAAAAGAGGTGCAAGTTTTATACAAGGAAAACTACAGAAACCTAAAGAGAAAAATAGAGGAAGATATTAGAAGATGTAAAAATGTACCCTGTTCATAGATAGACAGAACTAACATCATCAAAATGGCGATATTACTAAAAGTTCTCTATAGGTTTAGTGCAATGCCAATCAAAACCCAACGGCATTTCTTGTAGAAATAGAGAAAGCAATCATGAAATTCATATGGAAAAATAAAAGACCCAGAATAGCAAAAACAACACTAAGCAGGAAGTGTGAATCAGTCGGTATAGGGATACCAGACTTCAAACTATACTGCAGAACAATAGTAACAAAAATAGCATGGTACTGGTACCAAAACAGGTGGGTGGACCAATGGTACAGAATAAAGGACACAGAAACCAATCCAAAAAATACAACTATCTTACATTTGATAAAGGGGTTAAAAGCATGCAATGGATGAATGATAGCATCTTCAACAAATGGTGCTGGGAAACCTGGAAATCCATATGTAACAAAAAGAAACTGAATCCCTTTCTCTCGCCATGCACAAAAGTTAACTCAAAATGGATCAAGGAGCTTGATATCAAATCAGACATGGTGTCTGATAGAAGACAAAGTTGGCTACGATCTACATACTGTGGGGTCGCCTCCAAATTCCTCAATAGGACACCCATAGCACAAGCGTTAATAACTAGAATCAACACATGGGACTTACTCAAACTAAAAAGGTTTTTTCTCAGCAAAAGAAACAGTAAGAGAGGAAAATAGGGAGCCCACATCCTGGGAACAAATCTTTCCTCCTAACACTTCAGATAGAGCACTAATATCCAGAGTATACAAAGAACTCAAAAAATTAGTCAATAAGATAACAAATAACCCAAACAACAAATGGGCCAAGAACCTGAACAGACACTTCTCAGAGGAGGACATAAAATCAATCAACAAGTACATGAAAAAATGGTCACCATCTCCAGCAGTCAGAGAAATGTGAATCAAAACCACCCTAAGATACCATCTCACTCCAGTAAGATTGGCAGCCATTATGAAGTCAAACAATCACAAGTGCTGGCGAGGATCTGGGGAAACAGGTACACTTGTATATTTCTGGTGGGACTGCAAATTGGTGCAGGCAAATGGGAAAGCAGTATGGAGATTTCTTGGAAAGCTGGGAACGGAACCACCATTTGACCCAGTTATTCCCCTTCTCGGTCTAAAACCTAAAGACCTAAAAAGAGCATGCTACAGGGACACTGCTACATCGATGTTCATAGCAGCACAATTCACAATAGCAAGACTGTGGAACCAACCTAGATGCCCTTCAATAGAAGAATGAATGAAAAAAATGTGGCATTTATACACAATGGAGTATTACTCGGCATTAAAAAATGACAGAATCATAGAATTTTCAGGGAAATGGATGGCATTAGAACAGATTATGCTAAGTGAAGCTAGCCAATCCCTAAAAAACAAATGCCAAATGTCTTCTTTGATATAAGGAGAATAACTAAGAACAGAGTAGGGACGAGGAGCATGAGAAGAAGATTAACATTAAACAGGGATGAGAGGTGGAAGGGAAAGGGAGAGAGAAGAGAAACTGCATGAAAATGGAAGGAGAACCTCAGGGTTATACAAAATTACATACAAGAGGAAGTGAGGGGAAAGGGAAAAATAATACAAGGGGGAGAAATTTATTACTGTATAGGGGGTAGAGAGAGAAGAGGAGAGGAGACTGGAGGGAAGGGGGGATAGTAGAGGATAGGAAAGGCAGCAGAATACAACAGACACTAGTATGGCAATATATGAATCAATGGATGTGTAACTGATGTGATTCTGCAATCTGTATACGGGGCAAAAATGGGAGTTCATAACCCACATAAATCAAAGTGTGAAATATTATTTATCAAGAACTATGTAATGTTTTGAACAACCATATATAAAAATTTAAATAAAGAGATAACTAAATTCGGTGAATAATGCACGAGAATCCTAATATTTCTACAGTTTAAAATCAATGCCAGTAGATTCCTATGGGACATGATGTGTATTTTGACGTTCATTTTTATTCAACAATGGTACATTACTATTTCATGAGTTTATGCACATCATAGGATATATATTTCATCCACAAATTAGCAAATTTATAGGCATTTGATTGAATTTCAATCGCTTCCTGCTTTACAATATATGCATTCCTCCAGGTTTCCTGAAAGGTCTTTTCATGAGACTTCTTTCCAAACATATTATTTTCGATTTCCATAATCACTTTTGAAGCAAAACTCACACACTGTTCATGATAAACCAAAACACTAATATTACCATTAGATGTATAATTGGTGGGAATGAATGATTGTATATCAATATAAGATTTCCTGTAATTTTCCAGATATCAGTTCAATATATTATTTAATGTTTGAACAAGTTATATTATTTATTCAGAGTATTGTCTATTCATGCTTTATCTCTATATTCATAGACACAGGGTGCACCTCTTTGTACCCCCAATACTAATTTTACGTCTTCAATATATTGTTTCCAGAAATGGTGGACGAAATACTCATGTCACCTGATCTACATATACATTTTTTCACAGTAATATTCTGGACAAATAATGTAATGGTCACGGTTATGATTGCACGAAGGACTAAATGAAAAGTGAACATGGATTACTAAAAACATCTATGTCCAGGTTGCCTAATGCTCTTAACTGTCAATCCTATTGGTGACTACATATTTTTTTCTTCAAAAGATTATGTATTCAAACTCAACCCTGTTGAAAATGTCTAATCCTATCACTCACTTTATACTTTGCCTGATTTCATAATGTCTCTATTGATATCTGCATTTCTACATTTTTTCCCAGCTCATCATAGTGACTGACTCTTCATATGTGCTGACATTTACATTCACTCTCTAACCGAAACCCTATTGTTAAAGAACTTTTGTCCAAATCAAATACTCACTCTTCTTCCTAAACCTACCGACTAGCTTCATAATCTTACTGACTATCCCTTTTTGACTGGATGTTCTCTTCTACATTCAATCATCCAAGGTACAAAGTCCTATGCCATTGTGTATTGAATTAACTGAGACATCTTTGCAGAATATAATTCAAAGCTAATTATCCCAATCAAGGGCTCAATGCCCTTCTGGGCTTCAAATCATACCTAGATTTCTGTTCTCATACTTATATTTAACCTCCATATTCTTTTAAATATCGAAGGTCCCCAACACTATTATTCATCACACAGAATGATTCCTAACACAAATCGAACCTGTTATTAACCCGAAACATACACTGTTCCCTCAATCTCATTTTACAGAAGAGCAGGGACAGAGTTGTTCTTACAATACAGGAAAGAAGGGGACAGTCCACCTGCTGAGAACCTCAAAGGTCCATGCAGAAATGATACCTGGACAAGTTGTAGGCAGGTATAAAGGACCTGAGTGAGCAAAACTCATCTTCCATGGCAAAACACCTGGTCAGGATGAAGGGATGTGTCTTAATCAGCCTCTCTCTTCTTATTGTAGAGAAGACTGACAAAACCAGACCTGTGTGTAGAGCTGTTCCTGGGTGCCTATCGTTGATATTTCATTCTAACTTGTGAAAGTGTCACAGAAAGTAGGGACCGGCTCCATCTCATGGGACCCTTGGAAGCAACTGTTAGGGAAAAGTGGTTGCCAAGGCAGTGACCTCATTCAGTTCCAAAGAAAGTGACATACCTCATTATTTGGTGATGGAACTCTCTGAACTTGGTATCCAAGAAGCCAGGCACCCAGAGGCAGTCCCAGTTCCAGTCCCAGTGGACTCGCTTGTTTGGATTTTCCAAGGACAAAATCAATCTTTCTTGGTACCTACTGATGTGAGGATGGCCAAATGCCAGAAGAGCTCTGAAGAGGGACCTTTCCTGAGAAAGCAGGTAGTGGCTCACCACTTTTTCCTGACAACTTCACAGAGTTGGCCATGGAAACCAGATCTGAAAGAGGACAGGCCATTTTGGGAGAACATAGTATGGCTCACCAGTCATAGGACACTCCTTCTAATCACAGACATACTTGGGGGAAGGAGCTGCCTTTGTGGGAGTGGGTATGGCTTTGTGGTTCTGTCTCATGTTCTGAGAATAGGTAGGAAAGGCGTTTTTTATTTGTTGTTTTTTTTTTTTTTTTTTTTGGTTTTCAGTGGACTGTTCTGGTAAGTCGTTTGACAAGGCAAGTATTTCCATGTCTGTGTATTCCACTGTGTCCGTTGTTGTAAACATTAGGAAAGAAAATGCATTAATGAATGTGTCCTTTAAAGTATAAATATTCCCAAAATTCATCCTGCCCAATATATGAATGAACTGCAGCTTGTCTTATCGAAGGGAAACACCTGCTATCTTCCCAAGTTAATGTTTTCTTCCTGTATTCTGGCCAGTCTCCAGAATAGGCTCATGGTTTTGTGTCCACGATATGTACCACCTCCAAGCTCTGTGACATGGTCATGTACTGGATAGCTGAAAAGAATGGCGAGCATCTCAGAAAACTCAGATATCAGTGTGACCAAGAAACTCTCAGTGGAGAGACCCTGCTTTGGACCTTTTGCTTAAGTACTGTTTTGTTACACTGAATATCTGGAAGGTCTTTGCTTCAGGGCACCCCGTTGTGAAGCCTGAAGAATATAGTTTTGAAATGGAAATGAATAGGCATCACCTGTGGCTCTTTGCTTAATTGCTTTGGAAATGGATGTGGCTGAATTAGCCTCTTGGCCTTCTTTGTGGCTGTGATTTAGATTCTCAGCACATGATGGATATAAAGAATGATCCCATGTGTGCGTCCAAAACAATAATGGCAAAAAATCAGTCATTGTGGATGAAGTCTCTCGTCTTCCTCTGTTAGGTTCCTGACCTCCATCAAGTGTGAATAGGGATTCTTTGGGTCAAATGAGTTCTTCAAAGCCCTGATGAGGTGCTTGGGTTTTCACATGACTCCAAATCACATAGAGAATCTATACCTGAAAGTCAGTAGGCCTCAAATTGTAGAAACAGAGCAGTATTAACGGCAGGCTTATTTGATCACTTCTGGTTCACAGGAGGGCTGTCAAGGCCACCCTGACTTTAGCCAAATGAGGGGCAAGCGAGCTTTTTTTGGACACAGTCTTGGGCTGTGCCCCTGATGGAAAACTCCAGCCAGAGGTTACGATGAGTGACTATATGGAAGAAGATGAGGGCCATGTGGGAATGTTTTGGTTTTAATTTTGGCCATTTGTTTGGCGGTTGGAAGAAATGACTGGGTCCACTTGGGCTTGAACTTTGGTGTGATTCCCCTTAGAGACTGAGTTGTGAAACTCAGAGAAGTATTGCCATGAATTTTGTTTGGATTTTAGGATGCCACGCATGTGAGTCGCCCTTGTAAACTGAGATCTAGGGCCAGGGTGGCTTTCCACAGAGCACTGGGAATCTCTGCCAGGATATCACATGATTTTATTCTCAAAGACATGGCAGCCATATTTGAGAGTCGAAAAATACATAGGACTCACATTGTAGACTTTAATGGGCCTGGCATCATGTGACCATTTTGGCACTCTTTCAGAAGCCTTGCCTGTGAGAGTTCTCCAGAGCTTTTATTGAATTGAGCTTCCTCAACATTTAATGGTTACTGAATGAATTGAAAGCCACAGTGCCTCCAACTTCATCCTTGAAAAATGGCTAGATAAATACCATGAAAATTTTGAAATTCCCATGACCAGGTGGCACTGGAGAACCTTTGGATGTCCTATTGCTGATCAAGAGTATACCAGACAGTGCCTTGATTGACTGGGTTTCATGAAAATGGTGTAGTACAGAGATGCCAGTAAGTTAGAGCCTGCTGAGTAGTGGGCCTAGAGCAGTTTTGGGCAGGTGTGTGATTAATCACCAGTGGTAGGGTCATGAGGATCTACCATTGTATTCCAAATGGCATGTTACTTACATGGTGCAGCCAGCAGACCCTTATATGTAAAGGTATCTTGTTATATGGAGAGGTTTCAGGGCAATGTTCAGAATTAGGTTGATATGGACAAGGGGGCAATGGGGCAAGCTATGAGGGATAGAAGCCGGGTTGGTGCATTCTCCTGCATACCCTGGCACACCACACGTGACAGAACTCCCTCCAGCATTGTGTCCCACTTTAGCTCCTTGTATGTCATGAAGCAAATACCAAACTCCGAGTGCAGTAGCAAAAACACGACAAAAAGTGGACCAGGACCAAATGGCTTCACAGTCCACATGGGGAGAAACTTAGTCCCCAGTGGTCACAGTTTACCTACAAAGAGATAAGGCAGCACTGCTGCTCATCTTTATTGGAATATAAGAAGCCATGTCCTCCAGGTCACATAAATGCAGACCCAGCTTTGATGGTCTCACGCAAAGAAGTCAAATCTCCTGACAACAACATATTTTTCAAGTGCCCAACCTCACAGAAAGTTTCTCAAAAAGTTTTTAGGCCAGAAGAGCTCCATGTTTGTGGAGTGTTAACCCAGTCCCTTACTTTTGGAAACTCCTCTACCACCTCCAAGATTGTGAACTCCTGAGCATTTCCATTCCAGATATGTATTCACTGATTTTCTAACTCTTCTCCTCCAATTGTGTCTTAATTGGGGCAAAGGTATTGACAAGGCATTGCTCTGGATGAGAGTGGAAGGATATTTATGCAGCACATATTTGCATACACATTGGATTCATTTTTCAATTTTCCTATTGAAATAGTGAATCCCTGACACTAACCCGAACCTATTAGGCTCAGACTACTCAACCTAATAAAAAGGAGAAAAATAACCCAAACAAATATAAATACAAGCAGTTCAGAGGAGGCATGTTGTATATTTGGACTTGCCTTTTGCATTATATAAGGTAGGAGTTATAAATCTAGTCAATTTTTAATTGAAATAGTTCTCCATGTGTTTTTAAAGTTAACAGATATGTGAATTCTTGTTTCCAATTCTCTGTAGCCATTTCACCCATGTGTATTTATATACATATATAGAATCCTACCAGGTATCACATGTACATTTTTGGGAGGTGGCTGACTTGGCAGATACAAATTGTGAGAAGAGTTCACTCCTCTTAAACGCTGTTGGAACTGAAAATTCAACCTACAAGCTTCCTAGTAGAACAACATTATACATAAGCTCATGTTCAGTAAAATAAATATTTTTGCATCTGTGGATGATATATATTTAATGATGAATTTTGTTTGGCATATATATTGCTACTTTTTAATGTCTATTTGTGTTTTTTTTGTATATATACATACACTCTGTAGATTTTTCAAAATATGAAATATGTGTCTTATATACACTCTCTTAATTCATTCATGTTCATGTACTTGGATTTATAATCAACTTTTCACAAGATTATTCTCAGACATATTCATTTAACTGAAATACATGTTTGTTTCCTAGTACTGAAAACTAACTTCAGTGAATGGTGCATACAAATCCTAATAATTCTACAGTAACTAACCCAGTCTAACATCAATGCAAGTAGATTCCTATGGCACATGATATGTAATTTGACGTTCATTTGTATTCAACACTGGTACATTACTATTTCTTCAGGGTTTGCACATCATAGGATATACATTTCATCCACAAGTTCACAAATTTATAGGCATTTGTTTCAACTTTAATCACTTATTGCTTCAGAACACATGTATTATCAGGGTTTCTTGACTGGTCTTTTCATGAGAATTCTTTCCAAACACATTATTTTCAATTTCCATAATCACTATTGAAGCAAAACTCACACACTCTTCATGATAAACCAAAACACTAATATTACCATTTGATGTATAATTGGTCGGAATGAATGATTGTATATCAATATAAGATTTCCTGTAATTTTTCAGATATCAGTTCAATACATAATTTAAATTTGGAACAACTTATATTATTTATTCACATTATGGTCTATTCATGCTTTATCTCTATATTCATAGACACAGGGTACACCTCTTTGTACCCCCAAAACTAATTTTATGTCTTCAATATATTGCTCTCAGAAAAGGTGGTAGAAATACTCATGTCACCTGATCTACATAAACATTTTATCACAGTAATATTCGGAACTAAAAATGTGAAGGTCACACTTAAGACTGTACCAAAGCCAAAAGGGAAATTGTACATGGATTACTAAAACATCCATGTCCAGGTTGCCTAATGCTCTCAAATGTCAATCCTATTGGTGACGACATATTTGTTTCTTCATAAGATTATATATTGAAACTCAACCTTGTAGAAAATGTCTAATCCTATCACTCATTTTATACTTTGCATGATTTCATAATGTCTCTATTGATATCTGCTTTTCTACATATTTTCCCAAGCTCATCATAGTGACTCACTCTTCATATGTGCTGACATTAACATTCACCCTCTAACCAAAACCCTATTAGGAAAGAACTTTTGATACAAATCCTATACTCACTCTTCTTCCTAAACCTACCGACTATCTTCTTAATCCTACCTACTATCCCTTTTTGACTGGATGTTCTCTTCTACATTCAATCATCCAAGGTACAAGGTCCTATGCCATTTATTATTGAATTATCTGAGACATCTTTGCAGAATATAATTAAAAGCTAAGTATCCCAGTCAAGGGCCGAATGATTTCTGGCCTTCAAATCTTACTTAGATTTCTGTTTTTGTACATTTATTTCAACTCTATATTCTTATAAATATCGTAGGTACCCAATACCATTATTCATCTCACAGAATGATTCCTAACTGAAATCGAACCTGTTATTAACCCGAAACATACACTGTTCCCTCAATCTCATTTTACAGAAGAGCAGGGAAAGAGTTGTTCTTACAATACAGGAAATTAGGGTACCTTCCACCTGCGAGAACCTCAAAGGTCCATTCAGAAATGATACCTGGAGAAGATTTAGGCAGGTATAAAGGACCTGAGAGAGCAAAAGTCATCTTCCATGGCAAACAACCTGGTCAGGATGAAGGGATGTGTCTGAATCAGCCTCTCTCTTCTTATTGTAGAGAAGATGGACAATACCAGGCCTGGGTGAAGAGCTGTTCCCAGGTTCCTCTGGTTGATATACCATTCTAACTAGTGAAAGTGTCACAAGAAGTAGAGGCCGGCTCCATCTCATGGGACCCTTGGAAGCAACTCTTAGGACAAAGTGTTTGCCAAGGCAGTGACCTCATTCAGTTCCAAAGAAAGTGACATACCTCATTTCCTTGGTGATGGAACTCTCTGAACTTGGTATCCAAGAAGTCAGGCACCCAGAAGCAGTCCCAGTCCCAGTATCAGTGGGCTCACTTGGTTGGATTTAACAAGGACAGAGTCAGTCTTTTTTGGTACCTACTGATGTGAGGTAGGACAAATGGAGGAGAGCTCTGAAGAGGGACCTTTCCTGAGAAAGCAGGTAGTGGCTCACCACTTTTTCCTGACACCTTAACAGAGTTGGCCAAGGAAACCAGATCTGATAGAGGACAGGCCATTTTGGGAGAAGATAGTATGGCCCACAAGTCAGAGAACACTTTGGATAGTCACAGACCTACTTGAGGGAAGGAGGTGCCTTTGTGGGAGTGGGTGTGTGTTTGTGGTTCTGTCTCATGTTCTGAGAATAGGTAGGAAAGTCGTTTTTTTCGTTTGCAGTGGACTATTTCTAGTAAGTCATTTGACCAGACTAGTGTTCCTATGTCTGTGTATTTCACTGTGTCCGTTGTTTAGACATTTGAAAAGATAATGCATTAATATATGTCTAGTCTAGTATAAATCTTCCCATAATTCATCCTGGCCAATTAATGAATGGAATGCAACCTGTCTTATCCATGGGCAACACCTGCTATCTACCTAAGTTCCTGTTTTCTTCCTGAATTCTGGCCATTCTCCAGAATTGGCTCATGGTTTTGTTTCCAAGATATGTACCACCTCCAAGCCCTGTGACATGGCCATGTACTGGATAGCTTAAGAGAATGGCGAGATTCTCAGAAAACTCAGATATCAGTGTGACCAGGAAAGTCTCAGTGGAGAGACCCTACTTTGGATCTTTTGCTTAACTATTGTTCTGTTGCCCTGAATGTCAAATATCAGTGTGACCAGGAAAGTCTCAGAGGAGAGACCCTACTTTGGATCTTTTGCTTAACTATTTTTCTGTTGCCCTGAATGTCTGGAAGGCCTTTGCCTCAGGCCACCCCTCTGTGAAGCCTGAGGAAAACAGTTTTGAAATGGAAATGAATGGGCATCATCTGTGGCTCTTTGCTTAATTGCTTTGGTAAGGGATGTGGCTGAATTAGCCTTTTGGTCTTATTTGTGGCTGTGACTTAGATTCTCAGCTCCTGATGGATCTAAAGAATGATCGCTTGTGTCCATCCAAAACCATAATTGCAAAAAGATCAGTCATTGTGGATGAAGTCACTTGCCTTCCTCTGTTAGGTTCATGACCTCTATCAAGTGAGAATAGGGATTCTTTGGATGAAATGAGTTCTTCCAAGCCCTGCAGTGGTGCTTGGGTTTTCACATGACTCCAAATGAAATAAAGAATCTATATCTGAAAATCAGTAGGGCTCAAATTGGAGAAACAGAGCAGTATTAAAGGCATGCTTATTTTGTCACTCCTGGTTCACAGGAAGGGTGTCCAGGCCACCCTGACTTTAGGCAAATGAGGGGCAAGCGAGCTTATTTTGGAAACTGTCTTTGGCTGCGCCCCTCATAGAAACCTTCGCCAGAGGTGAGGATGAGTCTCTACATGGAAGAGGATTAGTGTCATGTGGAGGTGTTTTGGTTATAATTTTGGTCATTTGTGTGTCGGTTGGAAAAAATGACTGTGTCCACCTGGGCTTGAACTCTGGTGTGATTCCCCTTAGAGACTGAGTTGTGGAACTAAAGTCAGAGAAATATTGCCATGAATTTTGTTGGAATTTTAGTAGGCCATGCATGAGAGTCGCCATTGGAAACTGAGATCTAGGCCCAGGGTGGCTTTCCACAGAGCACTGGGAATCTCCGCCAGGATATAACATGATTTTATTATTAAAGACTTGGCAGGCTGAGTTGAGAGTCAAAACACACATGGGCCTCACCTTGTAGACCTCAATGGGCCTGGCTTTATGTGGCCTCTTTGGGCACTCTTTCAGAAGCCTTGCCTGTGAGAGTTCTTTAGAGCTATCATTGAAATGAGCTTCCTCACCATTTAATGATTCCTGAATGAATTGAAACCCACAGTGACTCCAACTTCATCTTTGAAAAATGGTTAGATAAATACCATGAAATTTTTGAAATTCCCATGACCAGGTGGCACTGGAAAACTTTTGGATGTCTTGTTGCTGATCATGAGTATACCAGACAGTACCTTGATTTACTGGGTTGCATGAAAATGGTTTAGAACAGAGATGCCAGTAAGTTGGATCCTGCTGAGTAGTGGCCCAGAGCAGTGGTGTGCAGGTGTTTGATAAAACATCAGTGGTAGGGCCATGAGGATCTACCATTGGATTCCAAATGGCTTGTGACTGACATGGTGTAGCCAGCAGACCCTTATATGTAAAGGAATCTTGTTATATGGAGAGGTTTCAGGGCAATGTTCTGAATCATGTTGCTATTGTCAAGGGGGCAAGCTACGTGGGATAAAATACTGTTTGGTGCATTCTCCTCCAGACCCTTCCCCCCACACCTGACAGAACTCCTCCAGTACTGTGTCCCATTTGAACTCGTATTTTGTGAAGCAAATACCAACCTCCCAGAGCAGCAGCAAAAACACCACGAAAATTAGAGGATGGCCAAATGGCTTCACAGTCCACACGAAGAGACAATTAGCCCTCAGAGGCCACAGTTTACCTACAAAGAGAGAATTCAGCACTGTTGCCTCATTTCATTGGAAAGTAAGTAACCATGTCATCCAGATCACATAGATGCAGACCCAGCTTTGATGGTCTCACTACAAAGTAAGCTAAAGCTCCTGACAACAGCATATATTTCAAGTGCTCAACCTCAGAGGCAGATCCTCAAAAATATTTAGGCCAGCAGAGCTCGAAGTTTGTGGAGTGTTTACCCTGTCCATTACTTTTAGAAACTCCTCTACCAACTCCAATGATGTGAAATCGGGAGCATTTTCCAATCCAGATAGGTATTCACAAATTTTTTAACTCTTCTACTCTAATTGTGTTTTTCTTGAGGCGAAGGTAATGTCAAGGCATTGTTCTGGATGAGAGTGGAAAGATTTTTCTGTAGCATATGTTTGCATACACATTGGATTCAATTTCCTGTTTTCCATTCAAAATACTGAATCCCTGACACTAACCCATACCCTACCAGACTCTGACTACTAATCCTAATATGATGGAGAAAAATAACCCAAACAGAATAGAAATACAAGTAGTTCAGAGGAGGCACGGTGTATAGTTGGACTTCCCTTCTGCATGATACAGAGTAGGAGTTATAAATCTAGTCAATTGTTTGTTGAAATAGTTCTCCATGTATTTTTAAAGTTAACAAACATGTGAATTCCTGTCTCCCTTTCTCTGTAGCCTATTCAGCATGTGTATTTTAATATGGACATATACAATCCTACCTGGTACCACACGTTTGTTCTTGTGATTTGGCTTACTTGGCAGATACAAATTGTGAGACGAGATCACTCCTACTAAACCCTGTTGGTACTGAATATTGAAACAATGGGTGAGCTTCCTAGTTGAACAACATTATACATAAATCCATGTTCAGTAAAATGAATATTTTTGGATCTGTGGATGATATATATTTTATGATGAATTTTGATTGACATATATTGCTACTTTTTTGTCTGTGTGTACTCTCCAGATTTTTCTAAATATGAAATATATGTGTCTTATGTACACTCCCTAAATTCATTCATGTTCATGTATGTGGATTTATAATCAACTATTCACAAGATTATTCTCAGAAATATTCATCCACCTGAAATTTGCCTAATGCTCTCAAATGTCAATCCTATTGGTGACTACATATTTGTTTCTTCCTAAATTATGTATTCAAACTCAACCCTGTTCAAAATGTCTAATCCTATCACTCACTTTATACTTTGCCTTATTTTGTAATGTCTCTATTTATATCTGCTTTACTTCATGTTTTCCCCAGTTCATCATTGTGACTGACTCTTCACCTGTGCTGACTTTAACAATCACTCTGTAACCGAAACCCTGTAGCTAACGAACTTTTGTTCCAAATCCTATACTCACACTTCTTCCTAAACGTACTATCTTCCTATTTCTATCAACAATCCCTTTTTGACTGGATGTTCTCTTCTACTTTCAATCATTATAGTAAATGTCGGGCGAGCTTCGCAGGAGGAAACCACCAACAGACTATCTCATGCAACAGCAAAGGGTTTATTGAGTGTCCAGCATGCTGGTGCTCAGAGCTCACTTGAATAGAGCAGATAGCCCTGAGAATCGCTTAAGTAGAGCTTATATACTTTACCTGGAGAGGGCAGGGAGGGAAGTTTATTGATGGATCAGGGCGAGTGGGCGATTTGCGTGCAACTGGGTGAGGGAGCACATTCTGCAGTTGGGCAGTAGGGGACAGCACATACTGGGAACAAGATTTGCAAGCATTTCTCAAGATTTCAACAGTGTTTTGTTAAGCATACAGAAAAACAGGAAGTGACAAGTACCTATTTTATTAACCTTTTATTCCCTACTTCTTCTTCTGGCTACTTTTAATCATAAAAATGATCATTGGGGGGTGTCACATTCTATGTATACTAGTGGGGTATTACCATAAGTTTAACTCGTCCAATTTGAGCCTGGAGAAAAGAAATTACATGGTTGAGAAAACAGGGTTTAATAGTTAGCAATAATATGAGGATTATTATTGGACCGGCCAGGGTTGATAAAAAAACGTAGTTAACCAGGAAGACTGTGTGAACCAAGACTCAAACCACCTTTTTTGGGCCTCTCTGTCTCTTTGATGCTTTTCAAGGAATCTTTTTAATTTACTCTTAGATTTTATTACAACTCCAGTATGCTCGGCATACAAACAACTTTCTTCTCTCAATGCAGCACAGAGGCCCCTTCTCTCATGACAAGGAGGTCCAACCCTCGAGTGGTCTGAAAAACAACTTCAGAGAGAGAGGTAAAAGACTCATGCAAAGCTCTGATGGAGGTTTCTAATATCTTAGTTTTGGTCTATTGCTGTCATTTGTTGGGTCATTTGTTGAGTCCCATGGACAAAGGCAGTGGTTCCCGTGGCCACCAGTGCAGCAATTTCTATTCCTAATATGATGGCTAAGTTGAGGGATATATATTTTCAGTGGAAACGGGTTGAATGCCCCCCTATTTGATCTTCAAATGAACCTGCATTGTGATAGAGCACTCTGGGAAACATCTGCACGATTACACGATTAATCACATCTGTTGACCATTTCATGAAAACATTAACAATGTTTAAGTATATAGAATCATGCTGTAGTAGGGACGGACAAGGCAACTCACCTAAGATAGCACTGAAGACAGGGAAACAGTCCTATTTGGTGGCAACCAGATTCAGAGGGCATTGATTCTGTTGTAATCAAGTAATCCTCTGAAACCCAAGTTTAGGTAGTTTCAGAATTTTGTACCCAACATGTAATGGAAGGGGCTCAGAAGTTCACAGTCTGCAGAAGTTGAAAAAAGCAGTTTTGTTTCTGTTTTTTCCTCGGTTCTGGGCAAGTTAACTTTTCAAGGACACCTGGGAGGGAAAGAGCTTTTTCTTCCCTTTCTTATTTTCCCATTTCCAGCTGTTACCACGGAGCCCAGTTGCTAACTTCGTTAACTTAGAAATGTAGCCATCTCTGTGAAGCCCCATGTCAAGGCCAGAGGCCTTGTTCACATATTTTTGTGAAAAACTAGTAAGGGGGTGTCTTGATTAGGAGTGCTAATTTTTTTAGCCAGTGGCCAAGTAGAACAGGGCAACATGAAAATAGGAAGTTTAACTACATTGAACTTTTTTATAGGGACTCTTTTGCTGAAAGTCCTAAAGTCAGCCATGGTGAAGATTCTGGAGAAGGTCAGTTAAAGACTTTTCTGTGGGCCTGGTACAGAGGGGAAAGACGGAGAAGGTGGGGCTGAGAGCAGCTCAGAGTATCTGAGAATGAGAAAAGAGAGATGTAAAAAAATAATTGGAAAGTGGTTTGGAATTTTCCTAGCAACAAATATTTGAGCAGTAGAACAGGTAGAGCAAAGAAGAAGATGGTTGTGAGTATCCCAAAACACATGTTAGGGACTTTAAATTCTTAGTAAACTGTTTTCAGTGATGACAAAGCAACTTTAAAGGCCATTTTCATTACATCTTGGATATGGGTCTGAGGGCTCTCCTCAGCTGGTTTGAGCTTTGGGTTAGTTGGTAAGAGGACCTGGTGCGACCCGGTGCGGGCACTGACTGGAGAAGAGAGGAGTGAGTGGGTGGAGGGGTACCTCAGTACCTGCTACGTCAGCAAGGGGGCAATGGTCTGAGAACCAGCAGAGATTTGGATTTTTGATCTAATAATTGTAGTGGAGAAATCAGGTTGCTGAGGTGGGAGTGACAGCAGAGACTCTGGAGCAGAAGGCTGAAGGTGAGGATCTATTGGGTAAGCATAGTTCAGGATGTGAGCGAAGAAGGGAAAAGGCCTCTACATAGTGGAATCTCCTTTTACCCTTTTGAGCACCAGCAGATGTTAAAAAGGTCACACAGGATTTGAGGATCTAGAGTCCCCTCTGGTTGCCATCAGTTTTTGTTTTCTAATTCGTAATATGGCCAATGCTGTGTACTGAATTTAATGCGGAGTTTGGGTTCCATCAGGCAGCCCCTGTATGCTCACATCCCCATGACTTACAGAAGAAGTCGGCTTTTCCCCCACATAGCCATGGCTGTTTATGGCTTTGACAGTCGGCCGGGTAAACACAGTAATCTAGGCTAGCCAACCTGCATCTGGCTCGTGTGTCCCTACATCCATAATGTTTGTTTCCATTATCTATGGTAAGGAAGGGATTTAATGGAATTTTAGTGGGATCCTCTTCATCAGGGATATCCCATTAGGAAAGACCTATAGCCAGCTGACAAATGTCTGGGTGGAGAGATGGTCACCAGGTCCCTAAGTGGGCTGTATGCGAGATAGATTATACTTCTTTTCCAGTAGAATTTGTGATCAGCCAACGCTGCTGAACGGGCTGATGAGGGTTAGGACTACTTGTGGCTGAGGGGAGAGTCTATAGGCTTATCCACATGGTGAATATGCAATTTGAAAGTGTTACCAGTCTTTTCCAGTTTCCAGCCAGAGTGTGGACAGGGCGCAGGCTTGAGATGAGAGGCATGGATCCAGGAAGTGATTCCGTCTACCTTTACCACTGTAGATGTTATAAGTACCACCTGGTATGGTCCTTTCCAGTGGGGTTCCAGGGATGACACCTGATATCATCTTATGTAGATGAATCTCTTACTTGATATCGATGTGGAGTCCCCTCGTCCCCAGTTTGGTAGGCAGTGGCCAGCTTTTTCCACAGGTATCACTGAGATCTTTCAAGAGCTTTAAGTCTGTCAAGCAAGGGGGTGTGAAAGGGATCGTTAGGTCTTAGAGTTGGGCTTTGGTCCATTACTGGAGGAGAGGCACCCTAGATATTCACAGGGGGTGTGGTTACTCAAAGAAACAGAGGGCGTATTTCTTGCACGAAACATTGTATAAGGCATGAGCATAGTCCAATCATTTATGCTGGTCTCTAAGCTTAATTTTGTTGAGGTCTCTTTAATGGTTCTATTCATTCTTTCTACCTGTCCTGAACTCTAGGGTCTGTAAGCACAATAAAACTTCCAATGAATCCCCAGGTTCCTGGCTAACCCCTGACTTACTTGGGCCACGAACGCCGGTGCATTATCAGACCGTATTACCTTTGGCAGGCCGTATCTTTGAAAAATGTCTTTCAGGATCTGCTTGACCACCATTTGCACTGTTTCTTTTTTTTTTCTTTTAGTGGGGAAGGCTTCAATCCATCCTAAAAATGTATCTACAAAGACTAGAAGATATTTATGTCCATACCTTGCTGGCTTAATTTCAGTAAAGTCAACTGCCCATAATTGTCCTGGTCTGGTTCCTCGTAGGTGCTTTCCTGCAGGAAGCTTGGAAGGGTAAGCATTTACCAATTGATGGACTCGACAGGCTTTTATTACCCATTTAGTTATTTCTTTTTGCTGTGAGTCAGTTAGTGGAAAACTCTGTTCTTGATACTTCAGAAATACCTGCAGTTTCTTTGAACCAAGGTGAGTGAGTTGATGTGCATTTTCTACTGACATATTTAGAGCTGTGACTATAGGAGTTTTTAGTGAAGGATTTAGAAATTCCACTTGGGGGCCTTCAGGGTTAAAAGTTATTTTGGCCCGGTACTTGGTGAGCAGATCTCTGCCCATCAATGGGGCCAGGCATTCTGTGATTACTAGGAAGGATTGATGGATTTTCCTTTTCCCAGGTCTATGGTCCTCTTAGTTGTCCAAGCCCGATACTTACTGCCATTTGCCCCTTGAACTAGAGACCTTTTATTTGATAGATGGCCCAATGGGGCCTTGAGGGCTGAGTATATTGCCTCTGTATCCACTTCAAAGTTTACTGGGGTCCCCTACACTTCAAAAGTTACCCTGAGCTCCGGGAGGGGATGTTAGCCCCGACTTTTGGAGTCATCCTCAAGAGTCAGAATGGCTGGCAGGAGTGGCTGTCTCTTTCTAGGGAACTCTTTGGCCCAGTGTCCTTTTTTTTTACAGTAGGCACAGTGATCTGAGGCAAGGAATTGCCTCTGGCGTGGGCCCAGGTATCCCTTCCTGTCTCCCTGTTTCTTAATTTCTGGCCCTTTTGTTGTTGTGACCAGGACCTTAGTCAACGCCTTATTCTGTCTTTTGTTTCTTTTATCCTCACTTTGCTTCATTCTCTTCCTCAGTTTCTCTCTTAAGGTATATTTTCTTGGCTTCTCTGACTAAATCTCTCAAAGTCATATCTTGTAATCCATCTAAGCATTGTAACTTTCTTTTAATATCCAGGGCAGCTTGCCCAATAAAGGCCATCATGACAGATGCCTTTTGATCCTCTGCCTGAGGATCGAAAGGAGTATATCTCCTACTTGCCTCCATAATTCTCTCTAGAAACATAGAGGGAGATTCATCAGGCCTTTGAATAATCTCTATTACCTTGGCCAAATTAGTTGGTCGCCTCGTGGCCACTCGGATGCCCACTATTAGAACCTGGCGATAAGTGGACAGATGCTTTCTAACTTCAATGGTGTTGGTGTCCCAGTTGGGTTGTTTCAAAGGAAAACCAGCTTTGATTAAGTTGGGAAGATGTATCACTCTCCAATCTGGTCGGAGGACATTTTTTTATAGCTTCCAGGAAGATTCTCTTTTGTTCCTCTGTCGTGAAGAGAGTCCCTAGGAATTGTTGACAGTCATCCCAAGTAGGCAAATGTGAAAATATCAATGACTCAACCAGACCTGTGAGCCCTGTGGGGTCCTCGGAAAAAGGGGGATTGTTATATTTCCAGTTATATAGGTCGGAAGAGGAGAAAGGCCAATATTTGTAGGCTTGCATTTTCCCCCCATGGCCTTCGTCAATCAATGGTCTGTAGAGACATAGTCGGAGCATCACAGGAGTTCCAGGGTTTTCAATCATTCACCACCATCAAGTTTCCTTAGCTGGGCTAGCTTCCTCCTGCTAAGGAGGGGCTGTGTGTGCTGCGGGGGAAATATCTGGAGGGCGCTGGGCCAGCTTATATTCCTCCAGTGGTAGAGAGGCTGAGTCAGCTGCAGGGGAATCACTTAGAGGGTGTTGGTGGTTGGGGGACGAAGGCAGGGTATAATAAGGGGGAAGAGAGTCCAGAAGAGTCAAATCTTTTGACTCAGGGATTACAAAGGGTGGAGGAGGAGGAGGAGCAGAGGGTTTGAGAGATCATGGGGGAAGGAGTAGGAGCAGGGGAAGGGACAAAGAAAGGCTTCACCCATTGAGGAGGAGATTTGCAGAGGTCCAGCAAAGTTAAGATATATGGCTGTTGATCCGGATGGCTATGTGTGCCCGGGTGAAAGACAATATCTCTGACTTCTTAAATTAGTGGGAAGTAGAAAGATCCTTCTATGGGCCATCCAAATTCAAAGGTGGGCCATTCTGAGGCACAGAGATTCTGAAAGGTCCAGCGTTTAACTAAAAAAGAAAGATTCTGAGCCCTTAAGCGGACTTTGGTCCAGTGATCAAGGGTCAGGGACAGGGGCATTGAAGTGCTGTGTCCCATAATGAAAGATACACAAAGAGTGAATGCAAGACACACGACACAGACAAGACAAGACAATAAAGACATTCAATGGACATCCAAAACTGAGACCAGGACTGAGTAGCCAGCAAAACCCAATGGGCTGGCAATTCCGAATCAGATACAAAATATTACTGAGTCGAAGAGACTACTGTTCCTCGATTTCCCAAGTCTTTGGGAAGTTCCCCAGGGACGTGGCCTGTGGCTCTGTGACACGTCTGTCAGCCACCATCGGAGAGAACTCACGCTCTTCATCGACAGCCATTTTGCCCAGCACTAACCTTAACACTGAAACAAGAAAGAGGCGCCTTACTTAACCCAAGAGGAACCCGTTAGGGTCTTTTGTCCGCCGCTGCCAAAACTCGGTGGAATCTCCATATGTAAAGGTCGGGTGAGCATGGAAGGAAGAGACCACTAACAGACTGTCTTATCCAACAGCAAAGGGTTTATTCTGGGTCCAGCATGCTGGGGCTCGGAGCTCACTTGAATAGAGCAGAGAGCCCTGAGAACAGTTTAAGCAGAACATATATATTTTCCTTGGAGAGGGCAGGGAGGGAAGTATACTGATGGGTCAGGGCGAGTGGTCGGTTTGATGCAACCGGGTGAGGGAGTACATTCTACACTTTGGCAGTTGGGGACAGCACATTCTGGGAACAAGATTAGCAAACAGTTCTCAAGATTTCAACAGTGTTTTGTTAAGCATACAGAAAAACAGTAAGTGACAAGTACCTATTTTATTAACCTTTCACTACCGACTATCCTTTTTGACTGGATGTTCTCTTCTACATTCTATGATCCAAAGTACAAGCTCCTATGCCATTGTATATCAATTTTTTCAAAGCTAAGTATCCCAATCAAGGGCCCAGTGCCCTTCTGGGCTTCAAATGTTACTTAGATTTCTGTTTTTATACATATATTTCACCTATATATTTTTATACATATTGCAGGTTCCCAATACCATTATTTATTCAGCATAATGATTCCTAACCCAAATCAAACATGTTATTAACCCTAACCATACATGGTTCCCTCAATCTAACGTTACAGAAGAGCAGGGACAGAGTTGGTGTTACAATACAGGAATATAGGGAATCTTCCACCTGCTGATAACCTCAAAGGTCCATGCAGATATAATCTCTGAAGGACCTGAGAGTGCAAAAGTCATCTTCCATGGAAAACAACCTGGTCAGGGTGAAGGGTTCTGTCTGAATCAGCCTCTCCATTCTTAATGTAGAGAAGATGGACCAAATGATACCTGTGTGGAGAGCTGCTCCTGGGTGCCTATGGGTGATATACCATTCTAACTTGTGAAAGGGTCACAGGAAGCAGGGGCAGCCTCCATCTCATGGGAAGCTTGGAAGCAACTCTTAGGACAGATTGGTTGCCAAGGCAGTGAACTCATTCAGTTCCTGACGGAAGTGACCTCACCTCACTTCCTTGGTGATGGAACTCTGTGAACTTGCCATCCAGGAAGCCAGTCAAACATTGACAGCCCCAGTCCCAGTCTCAGTGGTTTTACTTTTTGAATTTCCCAAGGACAGAGTCAGTCTTTCTTGGTACCTATTGATGTTAGGATGGCCAAATGGCAGGAAAACTCTGAAGAGGGGCCTTTCCTGAGAAAACAGGTAGTGGCTCACTGCTGGCTCCTGACAACTTCAGAGACTTGGCAAAGGACACAAAATCTGAGACAGGACAGGCCATTTTGGGGGAACCTAGAATGGCCCACAGTCAGAGGACACTCCAAATAGTCACAACCTACTTGGAGGAAAGAGGTGCCTTTGTGGGTGTGGGTGTGGGTTTGTGGTTTTGGCTCATGTTCTGAGAAGAGGTAGGAAATGAGGTTTGTTTGGTTTGGGGGGAATTGTTTCTAGTAAGTCATTTGACAATGCGAGTGTTTCTGTGTCGCTGTATCCCACTGTGTCCGTGATTGTAGATATTAGAAAAGAGAAAGCATCAATGGATGTGTCCTGTCTTTTAGAAAGCTTACCAGCATTCATGCTGCCCAATTTATAAATAGAATGCGGCTTGCCATAATGATGGGCAACACCTACGATCTTCCTAAGTTCCTGTTTTCTTCCAGAAATCTGGTCACTCTCCATAATAGGCTTATGGTTTTGTATCCAAGATATGTACCACCTCCATGCTCTGTGACATGGCCATGTACTGAATAACTGAAGTGAATGGCGAGCATCTCAGAAAACTCACATACCAGTGTGACCTGTAAAGTCTCATTGGAGAAACCCTGCTTTGGGCCTTTTGCTTACCTATTGTTCTGTTTCCCTGAATGTCAGGAAGGTCTTTGCCTAAGGAAAACGCTTTGTGAAGTCTGAAGAAAACCTTTTTCAAATAAAAAAGAATGGGCATCAGCTGTGGCTCTTTGCTTAATTGCTTTGCAAAGAGATGTGTCTGAATCAGCGTCTTGGCCCTGTGTTAGGCTGTAGCTTAGATTCTCAGCAACTGATGGATCTAAAGAAAGATCCCATGTGTGCATCCAAAACCAAAATAGCAAAAGAGCAGTCATTGTGGATGAAGTCTTTCGCCTTCTTCTGTAAGGTTTCTGACATCAATCAAGTGAGAATAGGGATCCTTTAGGTCAAATGAGTTCTTCAATTCCCTGCAGAGGCTAGCACATAGGTGGTTGGGTTTTCTCATGACTCCAATTCACATAAAGAATCTAAACCCCACAGTCAGTAGGTCTCAAATTTGAGAAGTGGATCAGTATTAACGGCAGGCCTATTTGATCACTCCTGGTTCACAGGAAGGGTGTCCAGGTCACTCAGAATTTAGGTAAATGAGGGGCAAGAAAGCGTATTTTGGACACTGTCTTGGGCTGCATTCCTCATGGAAATCTACAGTCAGAGGTTATGATGAGTGTCTATATGGAAGAAGGTGAGGGCCATGTGGGAGTGTTTTGGTATTAATTGTGGTTATTTTTGTGGCAGTTGAAAGGGATGACTGAGTCCACCTGAGTTTGAACTCTGGTATGATTCCCTTAGAGACTGAGTACAGGAACTGAACTTAGAGAAGTATTGCCATGAATTGAGTTGGGATTTCAGAAGGCCAAGCATGAGAGTCACCCTTGGAAACTGAGATCTAGGCCCAGGGTGGCTTTCCAGAGACCACTGGGAATCTCAGGCTTGATATCACATGATTTTATTCTTAACGACTTGGCAGTCTTAGTTGAGAGTCAAAACACACATGGACGTTACATTGTAGACCTCAATGGGCCTGGATTTATGTGACCCTTTGGCCAATCTTTGGGAAACCTTGCCTGTGAGAGTTCTCCAGAACTTCATTTGAAATGAACTTCCACAACATTTAATGGTCCCTGAATAAATTGAAACCCACATGCTGCCAACTTCATCCTTGAAAAATTGCTAGATAAATACCATGAAATTTTTGAAATTCCCATGACCAGATGGCACTGGAGAAACTTTGGTTGTCCTGTTGCTGAACATGATTATGCAGGACAGTGACTTGATTGACTGAGTTTCATGAAAATGGTGTATAACAGAGATTCCAGGAAGTTGGACCCTGCTGAGTAGTGGGCCTAGTGCAGTGATGGGCAGGTGTGTGATAAAAAAACATCTGTGGTGGGGCCATGTGGATCTGCCATTGGCTTCCAATTGGCTTGTGACTGACATGATGCATCCAGCAGACGCTTCTATGTAAAGGTATCTTGTTATATGGAGAGGTTTCAGGCCAATGTTCAGAATCCGGTTGCTATGGTCAAGGAGGCAAGCTATGTGGAATAGAAGCCTGGTTGGTACATTCTTCTGCAGACCCTGACTCACCACAGGTGACAGAACTCCCTCCAGCACTTTGTCCCAGGTGAATTCCTTGTAATTCGTGAAGCAAATACGAAATTCCCAGTGCAGCAGCAAGCAACACCAGGAAAACTGGAGGATGACCAAATGGCTTCAGAGTCCACAAGAGTAGACTATTAGCCCCCAGTGGCCACAGTTTACCTACAAACAGAAAATTAAATACAGCTTCCTCATGTTTATTGGAAAATAAGAAATCATGTATTCCAGGTCACATAGAAGCATACCCAGATTTGATGGTCTCACTACAAAGGAAGCTGAATCTCCTGACTACAACATATATTTCAAGTGCCCAACCTCAGAGGCAGTTCCTCAAGAAGTCTTTAGTCCAGCAGAGCTCCATGTTTGTGGAGTGTTTACCCTGTCCCTTACTTTTGGAATCTCCTCTACCACCTCCAAGTTTGTGAACTCGTGAGCATATTTGATTCCAGATATGTATTCACAGATTTTCTAACTCTTCTCCTCTAATTGTGTCTAACTTGGGGCCAAGGTAATCTCAAGGCATTGTTATGGATGAGAGTGGGAAGATACTTTTGTAGCATATATTTGCATAAACATTGGAATCATTTTCCAAATTTTCATTCAAAATACTGAATCCCTGACACAAACCCATGCCAACTAGACTCTGACTACTAATTCTAATATGATGGAGAAAATTAACCCAAACAGAATAGAAATACAAGCAGTTCAGAGGAGGAATGGTGTATCATTGGAATTGCCTTTTGCATTATATAGGGTAGGAGTTATAAATCTAGTCAATTTTTTGTTGAAATGGTTCTCCATGTGTTTTTAAAGTTAACAAATATGTGAATTCCTGTCTACCTTTCTCTGTATCCTATTCAGCACATGTATTTTTATATGCACATATAGAATCCTACCTGGTACCACACGTACATTCTTGTGAGGTGGCTGACTTGGCAGACACAAATTGTGAGAAGAGATCACTCCTCCTAAACGCTGTTGAAACTGAAAATTCAAACTATTGATGAGCTTCCTAGTACAATAAAATTATACATGAATCCATGTTCAGTAAAACAAATTTATTTGGATCTGTGGATGACATATATTTCGTGGTGAATTTCAATTGGGATATATTGCTACTTTTTAATGTCTGTTTGTGTGCGTGCGTGTGTGTGTGTGTGTGTGTGTGTGTGTGTATGTTTATATATATATACACACACACTCTACAGATTTTTCAAAATATGAAATATATGTGTCTTATTATACACTCCGTAAATTCATTCATATTCATGTATGTGGATTAATAATCAACTTTTCACAAGATTATTCTGAGAAATATTCATGCACCTGAACTACATATTTGATTCCTATTACTGAAAACTAACAGTAAATGGTGCATACAAATCCTAATATTTCTGCAGTAACTGACACAGTTTTATATCAATGCAAGTAGATTCCTATGGGACGTGATGTGTATTTTGTCATTCATTTTTATTCAATACTGGTACATTTCTTTTTCTTCAGTTGATGCACATGATAGGATATATATTTAATTCACTAGTTCAGAAATTTATAGGCATTTTGTTTTACTTTTCATCACTTCCTAATTCAGAAAACATGTTTTCCACAGGGTTTCATGACTGGTCTTTTCATGAGACTTCTTTCACAAAATGCAAAGGTCACACTTATGTTTGTACCGAAGTCTAAATGGAAAGTGAGTATGGATTACTAAAAACATCTATGTCCAGGTTGCCTAATGCTATCAAATGTCAATTTTATTGGTGACTACATATTTGTTTCTTCCTAAGATTATATATTCAACCTCAACACTGTTGAAAATGCCTGATCCTATCACGTACTTTATACTTTGCCTGATTTCCTAATGTCTCTATTGATATATGGTTTCCTACATACTTTCCAGAGTTCATCAATGTGACTGGCTCTTCACATGTGTTGATATTTACATTCATTCTCTACCCGAAACCCTACTGTTATAGAACGTTTGGTTCAAATCCTATACTCACTCTGCTTTCTAAACCTATGAATATCTTCCTAATCCTACTGACTATCCTTCTGACTGGATGTTCTTTTTGACATTCAATCATCCAAGGTACAAGGTCCTATGCCATTGTATATCAATTTATCTGAGACATCTGTGCAGAATATAATTCAAAGCTGAGTATTTCAATCAAGGGCCCAATGCACTTCTGGGCGTCAAATCTTACCTAGATTTCTGTGTTCATACTTATATTTCACCTATATATTCTTGTAAATATCGCAGGTTCCCAAAACCATTATTCATTGCACAGAATGATTCCTAAGCCAAATCAAACTTGTTATTAACCCTAAGCATACACTGTTCCATCAATCTATCTTTACAGTAGAGCAGGGACAGAGTTGGTCTTACAATACAGGTATGTAGGGGATCTTCCACCTGCTGAAATCCTCAAAGGTCCATGCAGAAATGATCCCTGGAGAAGACTTAGGCAGCTATGAAGGACCTGAGAGCACAAAATCATCTTCCATGGCAAAAAAACCGGTCAGGATGAAGTATTGTGTCTGAATCAGTCGCTCTGTTCTTAATGTAGAGAAGATGGACAAAACCAGGCCTGTGTGGAGAGCTGTTCCATGGTGCCTGTGGTTGATATACCATTCTAACTTATGACTGAGTCAGAGAAAGTAGGGGCAGCCTCCATCTCATGGGACCCTTGTAAACAACTGTTAGGACAAAGTGGTTGCCAAGGTATTGACCTCATTCAGTTCCTGAAGGAAGTGACCTACCTCACTTCCTTGGTGATGGAACTCTCTGAACTTGGGATCCAGGAAGCCAGCCACCCAGAGCCAGTGCCAGTCCCATTCCCAGTGGGCACACTTGTTTGAATTTTCCAAGGACAGAGTCAGTCTTTCTTGGTACCTCCTGATGTGAGGATGACCAAATGCTAGGAGAACTCTGAAGAGGGGCCTTTCCTGAGGAAGCAGGTAGTGGCTCATTGCTGGCTCCTGACAACTTAACAGAGTTGGCAAAAGGGACCTGATCTGATAAAGGACAGGCCATTTTGGGGGAACATAGTATGGTCCACCAGTCAGAGGACACTCCGGATAGTCACAGACCTTGTTGTGGGAATGAGGTGCCTTAGTGGGTGTGGGTGTGATTTCGTGGTTTTGTCTCATGTTCTGAGAATAGGTAGCAAAGGTTGTTTGTTTGGTTTGGAGTCGACTGTTTCTAGTAAGTCATTTGAGAAGGCGAGTTTTTCTATGTCTGTGTATCCACTGTGTCCGTGGTTTTAGTTATTAGAAAAGCGAATACATCAATGGAGGTGTCCTGACTAGTAGGAAGCTTCCAGGCATTTATTCTGCCCTTTTTATGAATGGACTGCGGCTTGCCTTATGGATAGACAACACCTACTATCTTCCTAAGTTCCTGTTCACCTCCTGATTTCTGGCCTCTCTCCAGAATAGGCTCATGGTTTTGTGTCCAAGATATGTACCACCTCCAAACTCTGTGACATAGCCATGTACTGGATAGCTGAAGGGAATGGAAACATCTCAGAAACCTCAGAGATCAGTGTAACCAGAAAAGTCTCAGTGTAGAAACCCTGCTTTGGGCAATTTGCTTACCTATGGTTACCTTGCCCTGAATGTTAGGAATGTCTTTGCCTCAGGCCACCCCTTTGTGGAGCCTGAAGAAAACAGTTTTCAAATTAAAATGAATGGGCATCACCTGTGGCTCTTTGCTTAATTACTTTGGAAAGGGATGTGTCTGAATCAGCCTCTTGGCCCTGTGTGAGGTTGTGGCTTTGATTCTCAGAACCTGATAGATCTAAAGAAAAATCCCATGTGTGCATCCAAAACCAAAATTGCCAAAAGAGCAGTCATTGCTGATGAAGTCTTTCGCCTCCCTCTGTAAGTTTCCTGACCTGTATCAAGTGAGAATAGGGAAGATACACCAAGTCAATTGATGGCTCCTATTGGAAAAATTCTATCACTGATGACAGCATCAGCATAAGTACCCCAACACTGCCACAATTCGCTGCACCAGCAGATAGTTCACAATGCATACAAGTGAGTTCACAATGCATACAAGTGATACATAATCCAGGCAAGTTCTACAAGCAGTTCAGTGATGGCTATTGCAGAATCTGTAGATTGATTTTATCTTTGTCTTCACCGGCACTGGGATGAAGATAGGAATTCTGGCAATAATGGCTAAAGAAAAAATTCTGTAACATTCCTGAAGGCACTAAAAGAAAACAATTTTCTTAACAATTTACGTTATCTTGAAGAGAATAATTAAATATAATGAAAAGGAAAAGTGAAAGTAAACAAACACGTCTGTTAACCTCCTATTTTTTCACATATTAAAACAATCTTGAACAGTTGTTTACCCAATTTAAATTAAACAATTTAATTCACGTGAATAAAAAAAATGAATATATTATTTCATTAGCACTCATCATATGTGATATATGGACATACGCACATTCAAATATATAACACAAAACACAAGTGTGCACACATAATAAATACATACAACACATAATATAATAGTAAAGGCCTTATAACATTTTACATGTGAAATCATCATTGCAATGTTTAAAAACTCTACAGTCAAAAAATAGAACTGATAAGCAAAACATTAACCTAGGTCTGTATGAGCTCAAAAAAACAAAAGAGAACTTCATGATTTGAGAAAGGGCAATAATAAAATAGATATTGAAAAAAGCATCCCTGTTCTGTCGCAGATGTAAGGATAGCCAAACTGGAGTTTTGGATATCAGCTGTTATGGATTTGAGCCACATCATCTTATTTTGGTCTATCGAAATCGCTTCAGTTAATCTCTCTGGAATCCAAATCGGCTGCTGTTCTCCCTGTGGAAACACATAAACAGACCCCCGACTCCAGGCAATCACTGGGTCGGGATCTTAGTTAATCTCTCTGGAATCCAAATCGGCTGCTGTTCTTCCTGTGGAAACCCACAAACAGACCTCCAACTCCAGAAAATTAATGGGTCAGGACCTTTCCATTGTCCTGTTAGAATATCCTTCCAAAGTACCTCGGGCTTATACACATTTTTTGGACACTTATGCCTTTCTGCAGCACTAAGTCCTGAAAATCCAAATTTAAAAAGTTTAGAGTAAAAAGGGTTATTTTAAGTTTATCTTTGGGGAATTTATATCCCTTCCCAATTCTGTCTTCTTACTTTAATGAGTACATTTTAATAGTGTGATGTGCTCTTTCAACTATGGCTTGTCCCTGTGGATTGTATGGGTTTCCTGATATATGAGTAATGCCAAATGATGAGCAAAATGGTTTAAAAGAGGTAGAAGTATAACCGGGGGCATTATCAGTTTTTAACTGCTTTGGAATGATCACAGTGGCAAAATTTTGTAAGCAATGAGCTATAACATCTTTAGTTTTTTTCCCCCATGAAGGGAGCCCATCAAAAATCCAGAAGAAGTATCAACTGTAACATGCAAATATTTTAATTTTCCAAATTCTGGCAAGTGTGTGACATCCATCTGCCATATATGGTAAGGTATCAATCCTCTACGATTGACTCTAAGATTAAAATGTGGTAAAATGGTCACACAATTTTGACATTGTTTTATTATTTGTCTAGCTTGTTCCTTAGTTATTTTAAAATGCTTTTGTAAAGTATTAGCATTGATAATGAACTTTTTATGAAAATTTATAACTTCTTCTAGTGTACAGAAAATATGTATGTATGTCATGTGTAGTTTTACCTGCTAAATCATTGCCCAAACTAAGGGCTCCAGGCAATTCTGTATGTGCCCAGATATGTCCTATTAAGAATGGATATTTTCTGTCCCAGATTAGACTTTGTATACTGGAAAGGAAAGAGAAAACAGTAGAGGAAGGGGAAATCCTACCAGGATCTTCAAGAGATACTATAGCATTAACTATATACTGACTATTGGAAAATAAATTAAACACAGAATCTTTAAACATCACAAAAGCTTATAATACTGCATTAAGCTCTACCTTTTGAGCTGATTTTTGGGGTGCTAAAAATGTAAAAATTTGATCAGGTGTAACTTTTGCTGCTGTACCATTATTTGACCCATCAGTGAATATATTTGGAGCATTCATGATAGGAGTTTTCTTGTAATTTTTGGAAAAATTACAGGATGCAATGACCCAAAAGACAATAAAAGATTAGATGGTAAGTGGTTATCAAATAAAACATTAGATTTACACATGATTATTGCCCAAGTATTTAACTCATTAGCTAATTCATCAATTTGATTCATAGTGTATGGAGTAATAATTTTATTGGGAGAAATTCCAAACACTCCCTTTGCTGCTTTTATTCCTATGAGTATTAATTGTCCCTCAGCCTCAGGATACCTAGTAATAATAGTGTTAGAAGAATAAGATAAATGTATCCATAATAATGGACCTTCTTGCCAAAATACTCCTGTAGGAATATTTTTTGTTGGTAGTACAATAAATAATAAAGGCATTATTTTATCAAATCTATCCAAATGCATATTTCCCATATATGTTTCAATGATTTTTAATGCCTTTATTGCTTCAGGCGTAAACATTCTGGGTGAATTTGGATCAGATGGACCTTTTAGGATATCAAATATAGGTCCCAACTGTCCTGTTGGTATACCTAGATAAGGCCTTATCCAATTAATGTCTCCTAATAACTTCTGAAAGTCATTAATTGATTTGAGTTGATCTACTCATATTTGAATTTTTGGTGGACTGACCATGGTTGAGGATAATAGAACTCCTAAATAATTAATTGGAAAATTTAATTGTATTTTATCAATTGATATCCCTAGATTATAATTTTTTAATAAGTTTGTAAGTGTGGCATAACATTCTAGCAATGGGTTTTTAACTTGTGTGCTAATAACACATCATCCATATTGTGAAATATTTGTAGTTCAGGATTTTGATTTCTAAGTGGCTGGATTACTTTGTTAACATAAATATGACAAATAGTTGGGCTGTTAGCCATCCCTTGAGGGAGTACTTTCCACTCATACCTCTGATCAGGACCTTCATGATTCAGTGCAGGGATAGTAAATGCAAAACTTGGACTATCCTCAAGAAGAATTGGAAATGAAAAAAAAAAAACAATCTTTAATATGTATAACTAAAACATACCAAGTTTTTGGCAAAGCAGACAATTGAGGAATCCTTGATTGAGCAGGTCCCAAAATAACCATCTCATTATTAATGGCTCTTAAATCTTGCAATAATCTCCATTTACCAGATTTCTTTTTGATGACAGAAATGAAAGTATAATGGGGAGATACAGAAGGTTGTATATGTTCTTCTGCTAATTGTTGTTTGACCAGGAACTGGGCTGCTTGTATCTTTTCTTTAGTCAGGGTCCACTGAAGAAGCCATACTGGTCTTTCTGATTTCCTAGTAATTTTTATTGTCTCAGTGGCCCTTTCTGAAAATCCAACCCATGTCTGTCTGTTGCTTGGTCTATTTGTATTGGCGCTGCTATACCTTGTTCTTGTTCTTCTAATCTTTTTCCTTTCCTAAAACCTTCTCTAGCCATAATAGTGTGTACATTTTGATTGATGTTATTTGTTAATGTCAAACCTAATTGATCTAGGACATCTCATCCCAATAAATTTACGGGAAGATTATCCAATACATATGGCTGTATAGTTCCTTCACATTCTTCAGGATTCTTCCAATCCAATACCATTGCACTTCTATGGGGATTAGTTGCCACTCCTAGGTCTCAAAATGTTTGAGTGTATTGTTGTAATGGCCAATGTTTTGGCCATTCTTGATGAGAGACAATGCTAACATCTGCACCTGTATCAAGTAGCCCATTGAATTCGTGTCTTTGAATATTTAGTTTTAGCCTGGGGCGAGAATCTAAATTTAAAGAAAGCATAACCAAATCTACACCTGTGGAGCCTAATCCCTTGGAACCTCTTTCTACAGCACGACTGGAAAATTTATCATGCAGACTGAGTATTATTAGTAACTGTGCTATTCTATCTCCTGGTGAAATTACTGATATGTCCTTTGGAGAACTGGCTATAAATTTTATTTCACCTTCATAATCGGGATCAATTACCCAAGGACTTATCATAAGTCCTTTTAGATTAGAAGAGCTGCGTCCCAATAATAAGCCTACTGTTCCTTTGAGAAGAGGTCCTTTCACCATGTGTGAATGATTTGAACCCCCATCTCTACAGTTAGTACTGATCTGACGGAGGTGCAGATGTCTAACCCTGCGCTCCCTCTGATTTGTCTGATGAGGCGTCTGATGCACAATGTGTCCTGGGCACTACACTGATGGGGTTGCTGGGTTCCTCCAGTGCTCCGTATATTTGTGGTTTTGGGCCCCAGAGCATTGGGCTCCCCTGTCCATTTTTTGGCAATGGAGCCCGGTGCCTTTCTCCATGATATCGTGGATAAACAGCTAGTCCTTGTTCGTTTTTGATAATGAAGTACCCTCTATGGTGGTTTGAGAACGGCATTCATTAGCCCAATGTCTCCCTCTACGGCATCGTGGGCAAATACCCAGTATTCTACTCCTTTGGTACCTATTTTTGTTAAACCCTCTTCCTATGGAGCAATTCCTTTTAAAATGTCCTGTTTGTTCACAATTGTAGCATGTTCCTGGCCTTGCATCTAAAGCCTGTTTAATGCAGCTGCCACAAATTGCCCTTGTTCATTGATGTCTCTTGCATCTAAAGCCTGTTTTACTGCAGCTGCCATGACTTCCTCTTATTCATTAATGTCTTTACATAATTTAATATATGTGTTTAAATCTTCATGTTTCCATGGTCTAGTGATATCTCTGCACCTACGATTCGCTTGGTCATAAGCCAGTTTTTTATTAATGGCATTGCTTGTTCTGTATTCCCCAAAACTCTGGTAGCTGTTTGAATAAGCCTATCTACAAATTCAGTGTAAGATTCATTAGCTCCTTGTATTACCTTAGATAATTGACCTTGTAAACCTCCATGTCCTTGTAAAGTCTTCCATGCCCTAACCGCCTCTGCAGCAATTTGTGCGTATACGCCAGGATCATATGCAATTTGTTGCTGCTGGTCCTCATAAGGTCCCTTTCCTAACAAAATATCTAGATTTCTCTGAGGATAACCAGCTTCTGCATTTCACCTAGCCGTCTCCTTGCAAAATTCCTCATTGGCAACCTTCCATAAAAGGTATTGACCTCCATTTAGCACAGCTTTACACATATTAGCCCAATCTACTGGCATCATATTCAAGTTGTTAATGGATTCGACCAAGCTTACAATGAAGGGTACTTGAGGACCATAGGTTGTTACAGCCCCTTTTAGCTGCTTCACTATTTTGAAATTTAAAGCATGGTGAATTCGCTGCCCTCCTACCTCAAATACAGGGCATGTTAATACTTGAGATCCTGTCTCAGGAACCGAACTATCAACTGCGGGGTTTGGGGACCTCCTAGCATATGGAGGTGGCCTTGTTATTTGGACATTTACATACTCTGGTGATAGAAAGGTGTTAGTAACAGTCTCCTGTAGAGGAGGCGCTGTTGGTTGGACACTTACGCCCTCTAGTTATTGAAAGTTGTTAGTAGCAGTCTCCTTTTGTAACTTTGCCCCTGATGGCTTTTTCTGACCTAAGCTTTGTTCCTCTATCTTTGTCTGATCTGAAGTCTTTGGACTAAGCAAACCAGATATAAACGTCCTCAATGGCAATGTGCCAACTGTCAGAGTCCCTGGGCTGTTCTTTTCCCCCCTTTTAAATCTTCACCATGATGGTTCCATTATGGTATATTTAACAACTCCTTAAAAATCCATGGGCTACATTTTTGTATTGTATCAACGTATGCCCTGACTGTCCTTGACTTTACTGAGGTGCCTCCTTCCTCTAACAATTTACTTAACACTCTTTCAGTTTGTTTTTTTACTAATTTCTGATCCTGTATTTCTACTATAATACAACCCAACAAGACGATGCCAAACAAAACCGAGACAGAATAAAATAAAAAGGGAACAACAAAAAGTCATTTTAGCCTTTATATCCTACTGACATGTGCATCCGTCCTTTCTCCCTATCTGTTCCTCAGAAGTAAATAATTTTTTTCTCAGATGTGAGCGGTTTTTCATCCATCTCACTCATCTCCATGGACAGGCAACAAAAGTGAAGCAAAACAAAAGAGGAATCTTAAAATGGCTACCGATCCTCTCGCCCTTCCCTCAGGGGCTAGCAGTTTACCTTATCACTTACCCTCAGTGGCTCCCCGTGCGAGCTACCAAATGCTGCAGTCTGGCTGGGCACGATTCAAGAGCGACTTTTCAAAAGAAACAAAGTTTATTTTTAGAACCACACACGCCAAGCAAAACAGCTCCTTAGGAAAAACCCTCAGACCCCAACTGCCACCACTGGCTTCCTTGCAAAGTTTCTGTCACACCCACAAGCCTCTCCACCTCCCACAATCCTCCTGCTCTTGAGGCCATATGGCTGGGTCAGGTGGGTGGAACCAAAAAAGTCCCACAATGAGCAGCTCTGTGGTCTGAAAGGGCAGGGAAACTGCCCAATGTGCATCATCGCAGAGGAGCCAATCAGCTTGATGTTGCTGGGGCTGCTGTGAGCCAATCATCAGCTGGCAGTCGGAAAGAGCGGGGAAAAAGCTCAATGAGCATCTCCATTGTGCATCACCACAGAGGAGCCAATCAGCTAGATGTTGCTGGGGCCGCTGTGAGCCAATAATCATCTCGCAGGGGAATGTTGCTGGTAACTGGAAGTTTGATGGGGCCCCTTAAGCTGTGGCTCTCAACAAATTGGTGTCTCCTTTCTCTTTAGACTATTCAGCACATGTATTTTTATATGCACATATAGAATCCTACCTGTTATCAAACGTACATTTTTGTGAGGTTGCTGACTAGGCATGTACAAGTTATGAGAAGAGATCACTCCTCTTAAACACTGTTGGAATTGAGAATTCAACCTATGGGTGAGCTTGTTATTAGAACAACATTATATATAGATCCATTTTCAGTGAAATCAATATTTTTGCACCTGTGGATGTTACATATTTCATGATGAATTTCAATTGGCAAATATATTGCTAGTTTAAATGTCTGTCTCTGTGTGTGTGTGTGTGTGTGTGTGTGTGTATTTATTTATATATATATATATATATATATATATATACTCTCCAAATTTTTCAAAATATGAAATATATGAATCTTATTATACACTCCTTAAAATCATTCATATTTATGTATGTGGATTTATGATCAACTTTTCACAAGATTATTCTCAGAAATATTCATCCACCTTAAATACAGATTTGTTTCCTAGTACTGAAGACTAACTTCAGTGAATGGTGCACAAAAATCCTAATATTTCTACAGTAAAACCAAGTTCAACATCAATGCAAGCATTTTCCTATGGGACATGATGTGTATTTTGCGGTTCATTTTTATTAAACAGTGGTACATTACTATTTCTTCAGTTTATGCACATCATATGATATATCTTTCATCCACAAGTTCACAAATTTATAGGCATTTGTTTCAATTTCAATCACCTCCTGCTTCAGAACACATATATTCCTCCAGTGTTCTTGACTGGTCTTGTCATGAGACTTCTTTCCAAACACATTATTTTTGATTTTCATAATCATATTTGAAGCAAAACTCACACACTCTTCATGATAAACCATAACCCTAATATTACCGTTAGATGTATACCTGGTTGTAGTGAATGTATGAATATCAGTTTAAGATTTCCAGTATATTTTCAGATATCAAATCAATCCACTATTTAAAGTTGGAACCAGTTATATTATTTATTCACAGTATCGTCTATTCATACATTATTTCTATATCCATTGACACAGGGTACTCCACTTTGTTCCCCCAATATTTATACGTCTTCAAAATATTGCTCCCAGTAATGGTGGAAGAAATGCTCATGTCACCTGATCTACATATAAATTTTAACACAGTAATATTCTGGACACAGAAAGCAAAAGTCACTCTTATGATTGTAGCAAAGCCTAAAAGGAAAGTGAGCATGGATTACTAAAAATATCCATGTCCCGGTTGCTTAATGCTCTAAAATGTAAATCCTATTGATAAATCCTATGTATTTGTTTCTTTCTAAGATTATATATTCAAACTCAACCCTGTTGAAAATGTCTAATCCTATCCCTCACTTTATACATTGCCTGATTTGTTAATGTCTCTATTGATATCTGCTTTCCTACATATTTTCCCCATTTCATCATTGTGTCTGACTCTTCACATGTGCTGATATTTACATTCACTCTCTTATTGAAAACCAATTGCTAAACAACGTTTGGTCCAAATCCTATACTCATTGTTGTTTCTAAACCTAGAGACTATCGTCCTAAACCTACGGACTTTCCCTTTGTGACTGGATGTTCTCTTCAACTTTCAATCATCCAAGGTACAAGGTCCTATGTCATTGTATATCGATTTATCTGAGACATCTGTGCAGAACATAATTCAAAGCTAAGTAACCCACTCAAGGGCCCAATGCCCATCTGAGCTTCAAATCTTGCCTAGATTTCTGTTTTCATACTTTTATTTTACCTATATATTCTTGTAATTATTGCAGATTCCCAGTACGAATATTCATCCTGCAGAATGATTCCTAACCCAAATCGAACGTGTTATTAACCCTAACCATACACTGTTCCCTCAATCTAACTTTACAGAAGAGCAGGGACAGTGTGACCAGGAAAGTCTCAGTGCAGAAACCCTGCTTTGGGCCTTTTGCTTACCTATTTTTCTGTTGCCCTGAATGTCAGGAAGTTCTTTACCTCAGGCTAACCCTTTGTAAAGCCTGAAGAAAACAGTTTTCAAATGGAAATGAATGGGCATCACCTATGGCTCTTTGCTAAATTTCTTTGGAAAGGGATGTGTCTGAATCAGCATCTTGGCCCTGTGTGAGGCTGTGACTCAGATTCTCAGCACCTGATGGATCTAAAGAAAGATCCCATGTGTGCATCCAAAACCAAAATGGCAAAAAGTTCAGTCATTTTGGATGAAGTATCTTCCCTTCCTCTGTTAGATTCCTGACCTCCATCAATTGAGAATAGGGATCCTTTGGGTCATATGAGTTCTTCAATCCCTGAAGAGGTGCTTGGGTTTCTCATGATTCCAATTCACATAAAGAATCTGTACCTATCAATCAGAAGTAGTCAGTCAATATTGCTCCCAGAAATGGTGGAAGAAATACTCATGTCACCTGATCTACATATACATTTATTCACAGAAATATTCTGGACACTAAATTCAAAGTTCACATTTATGATTGTACCAAAGCCAAAATGGAAAATTAACATGGATTACTAAAATCATCCATGTCCAAGATTACTTATGCTCTCAAATGTCAATCCTATTGATGACTACATATTTGTTTCTTCCTAAGATTGCATATTCAAACTCAACCCTGATTTCATAATGTCTCTATTGATATCTGCTTACCTACATATTTTTCCCACTTCATCATTGTGACAGACTCTTCACATGTGCTGACATTTAAATTCATTTTCTATCCGAAACCCTGTTGCTAAAGAAATTTTGTTCCAAATCATTCACTCACCCTTCTTCCTATACCTACCTACTATCTTCCTATTCCTACTGACTCTCCCTTTTTGACCGGATGTTCGCTTCTACATTCAATCATCCAAGGTATAATGTCCTATGCCATTGTATATCAATTTATCTGAGACATCTGTGCAGAATGTAATTCAATGCTCAGTATCACAATCAAGGGCCCAATGCACTTCTGGGCTTCCAATCTTACTTGGATTTCTATTTTCATACACACAGTTCACCTCTATATTCTTATAAATTTCACAGGTTGCCAATACCATTATTCATCCAGAAAATGATTCCTAATCCAAATTGAACCTGTTATTAACCCTAAACATACAGTGTTCCCTCAATCTTACTTTACAGAAGAGCAGGGACAGAGGTGGTCTTATAATACTGAAATGTAGGGATCCTCTACCTGCTGAGAACTTCAAAGGTCCATGCTGAAAGTATCCCTGGAGAATATGTAGGCAGCTATGAAGGACCTGAGAGACCACAAGTCATCTTCAATGGCAAACAACCTGGTCAGGATGTAGGGTTGTGTCTTAATCAGCTTCTCTCTTCTTAATGTGGAGAAGATGGACCAAATCAGGCCTGTATGGAGAGCTGTTCCCGGGTGCCAATGGTTGATATACCATTTTAACTTGTGAAATTGTCACATTAAGTAGGGGAAGCCTCCATCTCATGGGACCCTTGGAAGCAACTGTTAGGACAAAGTGGTTGCCAAGGCAGTGACCTCATTCAGATCCTGAAGGAAGTGACCTCACATCACTTCCTCGGTGATGGAAATTGGCATCCAGGAAGCCAGGCACACAGAGCCAGTCCCAGTCCCACTCCCAGTGGTGTCACTAGTTTTGAATTACCAAGGACAGAGTCAACCTATCTTGGTACCTACAGATGTGAGAATGGCCATATGCCAGGAAAGCTCTGAAGAGGGGGCTTGTATGAGAAAACAGATAGTGGCTCACCACTGGCTTCTGACAAGTCTCAGTGAAGAAACCCTGCTTTGGTACTTTTAATTACCTATTGTTCTGTTGCTCTGAATGTCAGGAAGTTTTTTGCCTCAGGCCACCCCTTTGGGAAGCCTGAAGAAAAGAGTTTTCAAATGGAAATGAATGGGCATCATCTGTGGCTCCTTGCTTAATTGCTTTGGAAAGGGATGTGTCTGAATCAGCCTCTTGGCCCTGTGTGAGGCTATGGCTTAGATTCTTAGCACCTAATGGATCTAAAGAAGCATCCCACGTTTGCATCCAAACCCAAAAGAGCCAAAAGAGCAGTCATTGTGGATGAAGTCTCTCACCTTCCTCTGTAAGGTTCCTGACGTCCATCTATGAGAATAGGGATCCTTTGGGTCAAATGAGTTCTTCAAAGCCCTGCAGAGACTAGATCATACGTTCATAGGTTTCTCATGACTCCAATTAACATAAAGAATCTAAACCCCACATTCATTAGGCCTCAAAACGGAGAATCAGAGCTGTATTAAGGGCAGGCCTCTTTGATCACTCCTGGTTCACAAGAAGGGTTTCCCAGCCACATTGACTTTAGGCAAATGTGGGCAAGGGACCTTATTTTGGATACTGTCCTTGACTGTGCCCCTCATGAAAAACTACAGCCTGAGATTATGATGAGTGTCGATATGAAAGAAGATGAGGGCCATGTGGAAGTGTTTTGGTTTTAATTGTGGTCATTTTTGTGGCTGTTGGAAAAGATGATGGGTCCACCTGGTCTTGAACACTGGTGTGATTCCCCTTAGAGACTGAGTTTTGGAATGGACCTCAAATAATTATTGCCATGTATTGTGTTGGGATTTTAGGATGCCACACATGAGAGTTGCCCTTGGAAACTGAGATCTAGGCCCAGGGTGGCTTTCCACAGAGCACTGGGAATCTCAGGAAGAATATCACATAATTTTATTCTTAAAGAATTGGCAGCCATAGTTGCAAGTCAAAACACACATGGACCACACATTGTAGACCTCAAACGCCTGGCTTTATGTGACCTTTTTGCCTGTCTTTGGGAAGCCTTGCCTGTTAGAATTCTCCAGAATTTTCAATGAAATGAGCTTCCTCTCCATTTAATGGTTCCTGAATGAATTGAAACCCACAGTGCCTCCAACTTCATCCTTGAAAAATGTCTGATAATTACCATGAAATTTTTGAAATTCCCATGACCACTTTGCACTGTAGAATCTTTGGATGTTCTATTGATGATCACGAGTATACCAGACAGTGCCTGTTTGATTGGGTTTCAGGAAAATGGTGTAGAACAGAGATGGCAGTAATTTGGACCCTGCTGAGTAGTCGGCCTAGAGAAGTGGTGTGAAGGTGTGTGTTAAAACATTTGTGGTTGGGTGATGTGGATCTGCCATTGGCTTTCAAATGGTTTGTGACTGACATGGTGCAGCCCCCAGACCCTTGTATGTAAAGGTATGTTGTTATATGGAGAGGTTTCAGTGCAATGTTTAGAATCAGATTGCTATTGTGAAGGGGGCAAGCTATGTGGGATAGAAGCCTGGTTGGTGCATTCTTCCGCAGACCCTTACCCATCACATGTGACAGAACTCCCTCCAGTACTGTGTCCCAGTTGAACTCTTCGTATTTCATGAAGCAAATACCAAACTCCCAGTGCAGCTGCAAGAAACACAACAAAATTGGAGGATGAGCAAATGGCTTCCAAACTGGAAGACACTTAGCACTCAGTGACAACAGTTTACCTACAAAGAGAGAATTCAGCACTGCTGCCTCATGTCCTTTGGAAAATAAGAAACCATGTCCTCCAGGTCACATACATGCAGACCCAGCTTGATGGTCTCACTACAAAGGGAGCTAAAGCTCCTGACAACAACATATATTTCAAGTGCCCAACCTCAGAGGCAGTTTCTCAAAAAGTCTTTAGTCTAGCAGAGCTCCATGTTTGTGGAGTTTTACCCTCTCCCTTACATTTGGAAACTCCTCTACCACCTCCAAGGTTGTGAACTCCTGAGCATTTTCCATTCGTGATGTGTATTCACAGATTTTCTAACTCTTCTCCTCTAATTGTGTCTTACTTGGGGTGAAGGTAATGTCAAGGCATTGTTCTGGATGAGAGTGGGAAGATTTTTGGGTAGCACATATTTGCATACACATTGGATTCTTTCTCCAATTTTCCATTTGAAATACTGAATCCCTGACTGTAAGGGGTAGAAGGAATTCTCCTTCAAAGAATAGTCTGACACTTACAAGAAACAGCCCCCAGGGAGACATCCTGTCTGGGAGACATCCTGTAGTCATCTGTGTTCCTGAGACATCCTGTGGCCATCTGTCTTCCTGAAATATCCTGAGGTTATCTCACCTTGTGAAGACATCCAGGAACTGCTGATAAGAGAGCTTTCAAATCTCCAGCATATAAATTCCTCTGTGTGAACAATAAAAGTTTGCAGCTTGATCAGAACTTTTGTCTTGCTGTCATCTCTCGTGTCTCTTGTCCCTTCATTCCTCCCCACCTAGGTTTGCCACCCACTTTGATGTGTCCTGCAGGCCAGGACAACTGGCGCCCAACGACTGGGGCTCGAGCCTTTGACTGAGGGGGAACCCTGTCCTCCTGGAAGATTTGGACAAGTGGAGCTCGCGATTGCCTCAGCAGACACCACTGAGAGACAGATCCAGGAGGAGAGTGGGGATGACGCACAGTGAGTGACCCACCATGGGACAAGCAGTTTCGTCACATGATTTGTTTTTGTCAGGCCACAAGGAATCCTTAAATACATGGGGGGCACGTGTTAAGAAAAATGACTTAATATTTTTCTTTTCATACATCGAAGAATTTTTTCCATGGTTTCCCCTTGAAGGTACCATTGATGGTAAAAGATGGCTTAGAGTAGAAGACATTTTAAAAGATTATTATGAATCCTTTGGCCCAGAAAAAGTGCCTGTTCCTACCTTTTCTTTCTGGAAATAAATTAGTGAAATTCTTAAAAGTTCACCCTTTGACAATGGTACCTTAATACTTGTCAGGATTGGGGAAGAGACTATGCAAAATACCTCTCGTCCCTTCTCGGCATGCCCATCAGTTAGTATAGACATAGACCCTTCTTAGTCTCCCGAGGACCCTGGGACCTTCCTGATCTTCCTCAAAATCCCACCCTAATGAATAAGGCTCCAATGGTTTCCAACCGCCTTTATGCAGTTTTAAATCCCGGAGAAACATTGACCCCTGGGGAGGAGGCTACCTTGGAGAAGGAAGCAGCTCGCTACCATTCAGAAGACTCTCCACCTCTCAGGACCCTGCCACAGACTATAGGACTTACACATTCCCCTCCCTCCTATATCCCTCCTGCCTTTTGTGCTCTGGCCCTTCAGGGGCCAAATGTCCCCCCAGATATTTTTTCCCCACTTCCCTTGCCTAACCTGGCTCCCTTGAGAGAGTCTCTCCAACATGTACAGGAACAGATCCAATTTTTAAAAGAATAAAGATCCCTTGACTCTGAGCTCTCTTCATTAGCCTTAGGAATGGAGTCAACACAAGCTGGCCCACAGTGGTCTAATACAAAGGCGAAGCTGCTCCATCGGCCTGTGCTCGCCTTCCAGTCAGATAGATAAGCCTGCCCAGGCTGAGGTCAAAGACTTAGAAGAGGAAAAAGAGGAGGAAGCGGGGGAAATGGATCAAGGAGATCAGGACTTAGAGGATGAGGAGTTCACCCCTAGGCAGGAAGGAACCCAGAGTGTCTACAAAAAATTTAGCCTCCATTTTCTTGAAAAACTTAAAAAGGCTTGTGCTCACTATGGCCCCACTGTGCCCTATACGTTGGCTTTATTAGAAAGCTGCAGCACACAATTTCTTACTCCCAATGATTGGAAATTTTTAGACCTAGCTGCCCTCAGTGCCGGAGACTTCCTGCTATGGAATGCAGATTTCAAAGAGCCCTGTCAGAAACTACTCAAAAAAAATTAACAAAGGCCTCCTCTAAATCCTGGACTTATGTTAAGCTAGTGGGCAATGCAACTTTTGACACTAAAACTAAACGGGCACGTTTCCCTGCTGGACTTTTTGCGCAGATTTAGATGGCTGGCTTAGTTGCTTGGAGACGCCTCCCTGAAAGGGCCTCGGCTATCACTTCCCTGGCAAGAACTCGACAAGGGCCCGATGAGCCTTATAGCGACTTTGTTCCCCGGCTTTACCTAGCTGTGGAATGCTTGCTTGGACCAAGCGAAAGCGAAAGCACCTTTGTAAAACATCTTGCCTTTGAAAATGTCAACCCGGCATGTCAGGATGTTCTTCGACATCATAAGGATAAAGGGAAACTTTCTGACTTTATTAGAATCTGTGCAGGCGTGGGTGCAGCCCATGCGATGGGTCTCAAATTAGTGCCGCATTTACCAAGGCCTTTTACAATACTGGCTCAAGTACTTGCTTTACTTGTAAACAACCAGGCCATTTTGCATGCAGGTGTCCGACAGGCAAACAAAGAGTAAGAATAGTGTCTCCTCAAACTGGAGCTAAACCGACCCCAGCTACACTTTGTCCTTGATATGGTAAAGGTCATCACTGGGCCAGTGAGTGTAGATCAATGACAAATGCCCTCAGACAGCCTATTTCTTCCTACTTCTCAGGAAACTCCCTGGGGCAATGAGGTTTGTTCCCTCCCAAACTCCCAACCTACCTCAAAATCCTTCTCCACAATTGGCTCCCTCCAACTACCCACTCCAGGCAGTGCAGGATTGGACCTCTGTGCCACCACTGATACAATATTAGACTCAATGCAAGGGCCCCAGATAATACCAACTGGAATTATGGGTGCCCCTCCATCTCATACGTGTGCCCTTATTCTTGGAAGAGCCTCTACTACCTTACAAGGTGTTCAGGTCTTCCCTGGCATTAATGATAATGATTTCACTGGAGAAATAAAAATAATGGCCACAGTTATTAATAGAGTTGCGGCCATCCCAGGAGGAAAAAGTCTTGCACAATTAATACTTCTTCCCTTAGATTAAGGGGCATTTCCACCTCCCAAACCTACTGTGGGGGACTGCCTCCTTGGGCTCCTCTGAGGTATATTGGGTTCATCCCATTTCTCATATTAGACACACCCTTACCTTACTTATTGAAGGAAAGGAATACCAAGCAATTGTACTTACTGGAGCTGATGCGACAATTATTTCTCAAAAATACTGGCGATCAGGTTGGCCCCTCACCCCATCCTTGACTGACCTTAAAGGGATAGGAAAGTCAAAAAATCCTCTGGTCAGCTCTACTGCTCTTAGCTGGACTGATAAAGAGGGTAATAAGGGAACTGTCACTTCTTTCATTGTTCCTGACCTCCCTGTTTACCTATGGGCTGGAGATATTTTGAGTCAAATAGAAGTTATTCTTGCCAGTCCCAATTCCATGGTGACTCATCAAATGCTCCGTATGAATTTTGTCCCTGGTACAGGCCTTGGGAGGCTGAGACAAGGACTGGTGGAGCCTATACAACCAATAAAAAAAAATACATATGGACTTGGATATTTGGATTTTTAGTGTCGGTTCCTGACCCTCCTGTTCCCATGGAGATAAAATTATTTGGGAGACTCAGACTCTTGTGTGGGTGGATCAGTGGCCCCTTACCCAAGAAAATTTGGAGGCTGCATCCATGTTAGTGAAGGAACAGCTGGCAGCCCGCCATGTAGAGCCCTCAACCTCACCATCGTACACTCCTATTTTTGTTATCAAGAAAAAATCAGGCAAGTGGCGCCTTTTACAAGATTTGTGTGCCATTAATAAAGTTATACTCCCGATGGGAGCACTACAGCCAGACATTCCCACACCAGTGGCTATTTCCAAAAACTATTGTAAAATGGTTATGGACTTAAAAGATTGCTTTTTTACCATTCCTTTGTATCCTGTGGATAGACCCTATTTTGGCTTTAGTCTTTCTTGCATTAATATTCAGGGCCCTATGCAGAGACTTCAATGGAAGGTTCTTCCCCAAGGTATGGCCAACATCCCTACTCTTTGCCAAAAATACGTTGCTCAAGAAGTAGACCCTGTGAGAGAGCGAGGGCCACAAATTTATATTTTACATTATATGGATGATTTGTTAATTGCTGCACCTAATACCCATGATCTTAATAATTGTTACTTGGACTTTTACAAAATCCTCACTACCTTGGGACTACAGATAGCTCCTAATAAGGTTCAAACACAGGACTCTTATAAAAGTTTGGGCCTTAAAATTCTACAGAAATCAGATCCAAATTTCTAAAATACAACTACGTGTGGACCATCTTCACACCCTTAAAGATTTTCAGAAATTACTGAGGCATATTCAATGGCTAATAACATATTTAAAATTATGCACTTGTGTACTTTTGACCCTTAATGATATTTTGAGAGGTAATTCCCACCCCTCCTCCCCTCAAAATCTTACTCCCAAGGCATAACAGGCATTAAACCAAGTCACAGGAGCCATTGCCCAACAATTTGTTATGCAAATTTCTTATAACCTTCCTCTGGTTCTGGTTATTTTACACACTCCTCATACACCCACAGGAATATTTTGGCAGCGAGATCCACATTTTAATAATAAAGACTGCCCCTTGTTTTGGGTCCATTTACCCACCACATCCTCGAAGGTTATTACTGTTTATCTTGCTCAGGTAGCTTCTATTATTTTTAAAGGTCATTTGATTTCTCTACAACATTTTGGCAAAGACCCTGATAATATTTTTATTCCATATACTAAGGACCAAACCCAATTTTTACTAGAGACAAGGGATGAATGAGGTATTTCCCTATCAGGCTTTTGGGAACAATTGATCACCACCTCCCCAATGACCCCCCTTTACATTTTGTCCAGTTACATCCATTTACTTTTCCTGAAATTACTCAAAATGCTCCCATTCCTCAAGCCCTTACTGTCTTTACAGATGGTTCCTGTAATGGCCGAGCGGTCTTTGTTGTCAATAACCAGCCTACCACCTTTGATACTGTCTATCAGTCACCACAGTTTGTGGAATTGTTTGACATAACACAAGTTTTTATAACATTTTTTATAATCCTGTTAATATTTATAAAGACAGTGGCTACATTGCTCATTCTGTGCACCTGCTGGTGATTTCACCCTCCATTAAGGCTTCTAACAATGCGGCCTTTCTGTTTCACCAGCTTCAGCAGCTAATTCAGGTCAGACAACACCCATTTTTCTTAGGACACATAAGGGCACACTCTGATCTTTCCAGCCCTCTAATTCAAGGTAATGCCCAAGCTGATGCAGCAACTCGTTCCATCTTTCCAATTTTTGTTGGCTCCATTCAAAAGGCCACGGAGTTACACAATCTACACCATTTAAATTTCCAGAGCCTTTGATTACTTTGTAAAATTACCAGGCAACAGGCACGAGAAATAGTAAAAGCATGCCCTAGTTGCGCTGCCTCCCTCCCCATTCAACACTTGGGAGTTAACCCCCGAGGATTACTGCCCGATCAGTTTTGGCAAATGGATGTTACTCATTTTCTTGAATTTGTAATAGCCAAATATATATACACATTTCTGTAGATACCTTCAGCGGCTTTATTTTTGCATCACCACATTCTGGAGAGGCTACCAAAAATGTCCTTTCTCATCTTGTTTCAGCCTTTTCTGTTATGGGTAAACCAATACATATTAAAACAGATATTTATCCTACATATACCATTGCCAAGTTTAAACAGTTTTGTGCTACCTTGCAAATTTGTCATACTCCTGGAATTCCATACAACCCTCAGGGCCAAGGCATTGTGGAACTTGCCCACCTTACCTTAAAAACTTGGCTAACCCTCCTTTAGGCTTCCTCCCTTGTATTTACCACACCCAGGCATCGCCTTAACAATGCATTATTTGCCGTTATTTTTCTTACCCTAGACAATGAAGGCCATTTGGCAGCAGACAGACACTGCCATCCCTCGTCCAATTCTGTTCGCCCACCTGTTATGTGACACAATCCCCTTACAAATAAATAAAAAGGCCCAGATCCTGTCCTCATCTGGGGAGGAGGCTCAGCTTATGTTTTGGACCAAGATCAAACAGCCCCAAGATGGTTACCAGAACTCCTGGTTAAACAGGTTAATGACTTACCTCAAAACAGGGACAGAGGGACTCCTCATGAGGACAAAATTTCTTCTTTTTTAGATGCAGCCAACAATCTGCCAGCCTTGGAATAACAGTTCCTGTGGGCACAGGTACACTGGCTTAGGCACGTCTATTCACTCTTACCATCGCCTGTCTCAACAAATTATAAACTCTATCAGTAACAACTGATAAAAACTCTATCATGAACCATTAAAGATTTGCAGGACCAAATAGACTCCCTGGCAGAAGTGTTCCTTCAAAAAAGACGAGGCTTAAATTTGCTGACAGCTAACCAGGGAGGTATTTGCTTGGCCTTAGGGGAATGATGCTGCATTTATGCCAATAATTCTGGCATAGTATGCACTAAAATTAAGCAGCTTCAAGAAGATCTAGAAAAGAGACGAAGGGAAATATTTGAAAATCCCCTCTGGACTGGGCTTAATGGATTTCTGCCCTATCTTCTTCCCCTATTAGGCCCTTTGTTGGGTTTACTTTTAATGGTGTCCCTAGGACCCTGCATTATAAACAGGCTGTTACAATTTATTAAAGAACAGATTAATATTTTGGCCTCTAAGCCCCTACAGGTCCACTATCATCACCTGGATATGGAAGACCGTGCTGCCAACATTTAAAAGGATGTTCTACCCTCCTCACAAGCTTATTTCTTAAGGTTACATGCCCACAGATCTCGCTTTCTTATATAAAACTCTAAGTAACAGCTCTGACCAACCATCTTCTGCCCTTGCCATAAGGGTTCGTCCTCCATGGGCCCCTCTGTTTGGGGGAGGACACACCCATGGAGTGAGGACGTTAGGCCATAATAACAGAGGGTGCAGGAAGGACTGCAGGAGGATGGATCCATGGTTCCCAAAACCCAAGTCTTCTGAGTGACACGCTCTGGTGCATGGCAGTTGGCATGCTTCCCCCTCAAAGCCGTCTCCTTAAAAAACATGCCTAGGCCACCACGAAATCTCCTAGTAAACATGCTCGATCAGATCAGGAGATATTCTAAGGCCTGTTAGAGAAACAGAGCCTCTATAACCCCCTAAAACATTGGCCTGTAAGGTATGGTCAAATATTTAATATAAGAAAGGGGGAAGATGTCAGGGGCTAGAAGGAAGTTCTCCTTCAAAGAATAGCCTGACACTTACAAGAAATAGACCCCTGCGAAATTTCCTGCCTGGGAGACATCCCGCAGCCATCTATCACCCTGAGACATCCTGCGGCTATCCGTCTTCCTAAAATATCCTGAGGTTATCTCACCCTGTGAAGACATCCAGCAACTGCCGATAAGAGAGCTTTCTCATCCGCAGCATATAAATACACTGTGAGAACTATAAAAGTTTTCAGCATGATCAGAACTGTTGTCTTGCTGTCTTCTCTCATCACTCTTGTCCCTTCATTCCTCCCCAACAAGGTTCAACACCCACGTTGAAGTGTCCAGCCGGCCCGGACACCTGACACTAAACCATAACCTACTAGACTCTGACTACTAATCCTAATATGATGGAGAAAAATAATCCAAACAGAATGGAAATACAAGCAGTACAGAGGAGGCATGGTGTATAGTTGGACTTGCCTTTTGAATGATATAGGGTAGGTGTTATAAATCTAGCTAATTTTTAACTGAAATAGTTCTCCACATGTTTTTAAAGTTAACAAATATGTGAATACCTGTCTCCCTTTCTCTGTAGCCAATTAAGCACATGTATTTTTATATGCACATATAGAATCTTACCTGGTATCACACGTATATTCTTCTGAGGTGTCTGACTTGGCAAATACAAATTGTGAGAAGAAATCACTCCTCCTAAACTCTGTTGGAACTGAAAATTCAACCTATGGGTGAGCCTCCTAGTAGAACAACATTATACATAAATCGATGTTCGGTAAAATAAATATTTTTGCATCTGTGGCTGATGTACATTTCATGAAGAATTTCGATTAGCATATATATTGCTACATTTTATTGTCTGTGTGTGTTTTTTAATATATATATATATATATATATATATATATATATATATATATATATACTCTCCAAATTTTTCCAAATATAAAATATATGTGTCTTATATACACTACCTAAATTCATTCATGTTCATAAATATATGTGTCTTATATACACTACCTAAATTCATTCATGTTCATGTATGTGGATTTATAATCAACATTTCACAAGATTATTCTCAGAAATATTCATCCACCTGAAATACATATTTGTTTCCTATTACTGAAAACTAACTTCAGTGAATGGTGCATACAATCCTAATATTTCTACATTAACTGACCCTGTTTAACATCAATGCAAGTAGATTCCTATGGGACATGATGTGTATTTTGAAGTTCATTTTATTCAACACTGGTACAATAGAATTTCTATAGTTTACGAACATCATAGGACATATATTTCATCCATAAGTTCACAAATTTATAGGCATTTGATTCACTTTCAGTCATTTACTGATTCAGAACACATGTATTCCTCCAGGTTTCTTGACTGGTCTTTTCATGAGACTTCATTTCAAACACATTATTTTTGATTTCCATAATCATTTTGAAGCAAAACTCACACACTCTTCATGATAAAACATAACCCTAATATTACCATTAGATGTATTACTGGTTGGAATGAATAATTGTATATCAATATAAGATTTTCTGTATATATTCAGATATCAATTCAATCCTTTATTTAAAGTTGGAACCAATTATATTATTTATTCACAGTATGGTCTATTCATGCATTATCTCTACATTCATAGACACAGGGTACATCTATTTGTAACCCCAATACTAATTTATTCGTCTTCAAAATGTTGCTCCCAGAAATGGTGGAAGAAATACTCATGTCACCTGATCTACGTATGCATTTATCACAGTAATATTCTGGACACAAAAAGCAGAGGTCACACTTATGATTGTACCAAAGCCTAAATGGAAAGTGAGCATGGATTACTAAAAACATTCATGTCCAGGTTGCCTAATGCTCTCAAATGTCAATCCTATTTATGACAACATATTTGTTTCTTCCTAAGACTATATATTCAACCTCAGCCCTGTTGCAAATGTCTAATCCTATCACTCACTTTATACTTTCCCTGATTTCCTAATGTCTCTATTGATGTCTGCTTTCCTAAATATTTTCACCAGTTCACAATTTTGACTAACACTTCACATGTGCTGACATTTACATTCACTGTCTATGTGATACCCTATTGCTAAAGAACTTTTGTTACAATTCCTGTACTCACTCTTCTTCTGAAACCTACAGAATATCTTCCTAATCCTACCGACTATCCCAGTTTGAGTGGATACTCACTTCTACATTCAATCATCCAAGGTACAAGGTCCTATGCCATTGATTATTGATTTATCTGAAACATCTATGCAGAACATGTATCAAAGCTAAGTATCCCAATCAAGAGCGCAATGCCCTAGTGGGATTCCAATCTTACCTAGATTTCTGTTTTCATACTTATATTTCACCTATATATTCTTATAAATATCACAGGTTCCCAATACCATTATTCATCAAGCAGAATGATTCCTAACCCAAATCAAACCTGTTATTAAGCGAAACGATACACTGTTCCCTCAATCTAACTTTACAGAAGAGCAGGGACAGTGTTGGTCCTAAAATAGAGGAATGTAGTGAATCTTCCACCTGTTGAAAAACTCAAAGTTTCATGCAGAAGTGATCCCTGGAGAAGATATAGGCACCACTGAAGGACCTGAGAGAGCAAAAGTCAACTTCCATGGCAAACAACCTGGTCAGGATGAAAGGTTGTTACTGAATCAGCCTCTCTGTTCTTTTTTTTATTATTGGTTGTTCAAAACCTTACAAATCTTTTGACATAACATATTCATACATTAGCATACATTAGCTTCAAGTGATTTATGAACTCCCATTTTTACCCCAGATACAGATTGAAGAATCACTTCGGTTACACATCCACATTTTTACATAATTCCATACTAGTAATTGTTGTATTCTGCTACCGTTCCTATCCTCTACTATCCCCCCTCCCCTCCCCTCGGATCTTCTCTGTCCACCCCATCTACTGTAATTCATTTCTCACCTTGTTTATTTTCCCATTCCATTCACAACCTCTAATATGTAATTTAGTATAACAATGAGGGTCTCCCTCCATTTCCATGCAATTCCCATTTTCTCTCTCCTTCCCTCCCACCTCATGTCTCTGTTTAATGTTAATCTTTTCTTCCTGCTCTTCCTCCCTGCTCTATTCTTAGTTGCTCTCATTATATCAAAGAAGACATTTGGTATTTGTTTTTTAGGGATTGGCCAGCTTCACTAAGCATAATCTGCTCTAGTGCCACCCATTAGAATATGGACTCAAACAGTCCTGTTTGGAGAGCTGGTCCAGGGTGCCTATGGTTGATATACATTCTAACTTGTGAAAGTGTCACAGGACGTAGGGGCAGCCTCGATCTCATGGGACCCTTGGAAGCAACTGTTAGGACAAAGTTGTTGCTAAGGCAGTGACCTCATTCAGTTCCTGAAGGAAGTGACCTCACCTCACTTCCTTGGTGATGGAACTCTAAGAACTTGGGATGCAGGAAGACAGGCACCCAGAGCCTGTCCCAGTCCCAGTCCCAGTGGTCTCACTTGTTTGGATATACCAAGGACAGAGTCAGTCTTTCTTGGTACCTACTGATATGAGAATGGCCAAAAGCCAGAAAAGCTCTAAAGAGGGGCCTTTCCTGAGAAAGCAGATAGTGGTTCACCAGTGGCTCCTGACATCTTCACAGAGTTGGTTAAAGAGACCAGATCTGAGACAGGACAGGCCATTTCGGGGGAACATACTATAACCCACCAGTCAGAGGACACTCTGGATAGTCACAGACCTACTTTGGGGAAGGAGGTGCCTCTGTGGGTGTCGCTGTGTGTTTATGGATTTGCCTCATGTTCTGAGAATAGATAGAAAAGGCGGTTTGTTTGGTTTTGAGTGAACTGTTTCTAGTAAGTCATTTGACAACGCGAGTGTTTCTATGTCTGTGTATCCCACTGTGTCCATGGTTATAGACATTAGAAAAGATAATGCATCAATTGATGTGTCCTGTCTAGTAGAAAGCTTCCCATCATTTATTCTGCCAAATTGATGAATGGATTTTGGCTTGCCTTATCGATGGGCAACACACGCTATCTTCCAAAGTTCGTGCGTTCTTCCTGAATTCTGGCCACTCTACAGAATAGGCTCATGGTTTTGTGTCCAATATATGTACCATTTCCAAACCCTGTTACATGGCCATGTACTGGATAGCTGAAGGGAATGGCGAGCATCTCAGAAAACTCAGATATCAGTGTGACCAATAAAGTCTCAGTGGAGAAACCCTGCTTTGCTTACCTATTGTTCTGTTGCCCTGAATGTCAGGAAGGTCTTTGTTTCAGGCCACCCCTTTGTGAAGCCTGAAGAAAACAGGTTTCAAATGGAAATGAATGGGCATCACCTGTGGCTCTTTGCTTAATTGCTTTGAAAAGGGATGTGTCTGAATCAGCCTCTTGGCCCTGTTTGAGGCAATGGCTTAGATTCTCACCACCTGATGTATCTTAAGAATGATCCCATGTGTGCATTCAAAACCAAAATGGCCAAAAGAGCAGTCATTGTGGATGAAGTCTCTCCCCTTTCTCTTTTAGGTTCCTGACCTCCATCAAGTGAGAATAGGGATCCTTTGGGTCAAATGATTTCTTCAAAGCCCTGCAGAAGCTAGCCGATATGTGCTTGGGTTTTATAATGACTCCAATTCACATAAAAAAATAAACCCCACAGTCAGTAGGCCTCAAATTGGAGAAGCAGAGAAGTATTAACAGCAGGCCTATTTGATCACTCCTAGTTCACAGGAAGTGTGTCCAGGCAACCCTGATTTTAGGCCATTAAGGGGCAAGGGAGATTATTTTGGAGACTGTCTTGTGTTTCGCCCCTCATGGAAACATCCAGCCAGAGGTTATGATGAGTGTCTATATGAAAGATCATGAGGGCCATGTGGGAGTGTTTTGGTTTTAATTGTGGCCATTTGTTTGGTGTTTGGAAGACATGACTGGGTCCACCTTTACATGAACTCTGGTGTGATTCCCCTTAGAGACTGAGTTCTGGAACTGAACTCAGAGAATTATTGCCATGAATTGCGTTGGGATTTTCGGAGGCCATGCATGAGAGTCCCCCTTGAAAACTGAGATCTATGTGCAGGGTGGCTTTCAACAGAGCACTGGGAATCACAGCCAAGATATCACGTGATTTTATTCTGAAAGACTTGTCAGCCATATTTGAGAGTCGAAACACACATGGACCTCATTGTAGACCTCAATGGGACTGGCTTCATGTGACCATTTGGCCACTTTTTGAGAAGCCTTGCCTGTGAGAATTCTCCAAAGCTTTCATTGAAATGTGCTTCCTCTACATTTAATGGTTCTGGAGTGAATTTTAACCCACAGTGCCTCCAACATCATCATTGAAAAATGGCTACAAAAATACCATAAAATTTTTGAATTTCCCATCACCAGGTGGCAATGGAGGACCTTTGGATGTCCTGTTGCTGATCATGAGTATACCAGACAGTGCTTTGATTGACTCGGTTTCATGAAAATCGTGTAGAACAGAGATGCCAATAAGTTGGAGCCTGCTGAGTAGTGGGCCTAGAGCCGTGGTGGTCAGGTGTATGATAAAACATCTGTGGTGGGGCCTGTGGATCTTCCATTGGCTTCCATATGGCTTGTGACTGACATGGTGCAGCAAGCAGTCCCTTCTATATAAAGGCATCTTGTAATACTGAGAGATTTCAGGGCAATGTTCAGAATCAAGTTGCTATGGTCAATGGGGCAATATATGTGGGCTAGAAGTATGTTTGGTGCATTCTCCTGCAGAAACTGACCCACCACATGTGACAGAACTCCATCCAGCACTGTGACCCACTAGAACTCCTTGTATTTTTGAATCAAATAGCAAACTCCCAGTGTAGCAGCAAGAAACACCATGAAATTTGGAGGATGACCAAATGGCTTCACAGTCCACATGGGGAGACACTTAGACCCCAGTGGTCACAGTTTAACTACAAAGAGCAAATTCAGCACTGCTGCCTCATCTTCACTGGAAAATAAGAAACCATGTCCTCCAGGTCACATAGATGTAGACCCAGCTTTGATGGTCTCACTACAAATGAAGCTAAAGCTCCAGAAAACAACATATTTTTCAGGTGCCCAACCTCAGAGGCAGTTCTTCAAGAAGTCTTTAGGCCAGCAGAGCTCCATGTTTGTGGAGTGTTCACCCTATCCCTTACTTTTGGGAACTCCTCTACCACCTCCAGTGTTGTGAACTACTGAGCATATTCCATTCCAGATATATATTCACAGATTTTCTAACACTTCTCCTCTAATTCTGTCTTACTTGGGGCAAAAGTAATGTCAAGCCATAGTTCTTGATGAGAGTGGGGACATTTTTGTGTAGCACATATTTACATACACATTGGATTCATTTTCCAATTTTCCATTTGAAATACTGAATCCCTGACACTAACCCCTACCCTACTAGACTCTGACTACTAATCGTAATATCATGGAAAATAATAACCCAATCAGAATAGAAATACAAGCAGTTAAGAGGAGGCATGTTTGGTATTCTTGGACTTGCCTTTTGCATTACATAGGGTAGGAGTTATAAATCTAGTCAATTTTTTTGTTGAAATAGTTCTCCATGTGTTTTTAAAGTTAACAAACATGTGAATTTATGTCTCCCTTTCTCTGTAGCCTAGTCAGCAAATGTATTTTTATATGCATATATAGAATCCTACCTAGTATTACACGTACATTTTTGTGAGGTGGCTGACTTGGCAGATACAAATTGTGAGAAGATATCACTCCTCCTAAATGCTGTTGAAACTGAAAATTCAACCTATGGCTGAGCCTCCTATTTGAACAACATTATACATAAATCCATGTTCAGTAAAATTAATATTTTTGGATCTCTGGATGATATGTATTTCACGATAAATTTCCGTTGGCATACATAATGCTACATTGTAATGTCTCTCTGTGTATATATATATATATATATATATATATATATATATATATACTCTCAAGATTTTTCAAAATATGAAATATATGTGCCTTATTGTGCACTCCCCAAATTCATTCATATCATGAATGTGGATTTATAATCAACTTTTCAAAAGATAATTCTCAGAAATATTCATCAACCTGAATTACATATTGGTTGCCTAGTACTGAAATCTATCTTCAGTAAATGGTGCATACAAAACATAATATTTCGACATTGCAAGTTGGCCGCGAATAGAGTGCATCACACCCAGTGTACCACGCCACATTGCAGGTGAATAACGAGTTAAAATGACAAAAGACTATCTTGTTAGGATCTTATAGAAAAATGGGTGTGCACCGAAACCTAAAAGAATGATTTCCACCAACGAGGTCCGGTAATTGAGTCTCAAACGTGAGCTGAATATGCAACCGGAGATCCGGGCTTACTGATCCGTGCGGCCCGCCCCGTGGCTACAGACATCGGGGCACCACCGAGAAGCGACTAGCATCCAGGGAGAAACGTTGCTGCAGATTCTGTGGAATCCTGCCGGCTGACCCCCCACTGAGCCCCAGGCGGAGTTCGGGATCTCAGTCAGGGAAGGAAGCGCTACAGTTCTATACCCCACAATGGAAACTCCACCAAGGAAACAAACGGCAACCATCTTGGAGAGCTGAAGTAACCACCGCCACTCTCCGACAGATTGCAACAATAAAACAGTTGTGTGTTTTCCGCTCATCTCCCATACAGTAGGATATTTGCATAAAATCTTTCCTAAGCTTTCCAGGGGAGGGATTATCAGAGAGAGCCTGAATAAAGATGGGGGGGAAACTAGAGGCACCTGACCTTCTACTCCCCCTCCCATCAGTGGTGAAAACAAAATCTGTCTAGCCAGCGATGCGGAAGGGGCAAACGGAAAAAAAAAAAAAAAAAAACAATAGAGTGCTGGGGTTCCCAATAGACACAATCCACACCCAAGAAACGGCAGGCCAGAGTACAGTTTGAGCTGCCGAGGGCATTACTCAGGGGAAAACTGGTGTAGCAAGAGAAACCAGGACTAGCAGGAGAAACCAGGGGACTAGAGGCCAGGCCCGCGTGACTGGGCGCCTGGAGAACGCTCGCCCGCCGGCAACAGCCGGCCCGCTGCAGGTGCAACTGGACGGCTGGAGACCGCCTGCCCACCAGCGACCAATCACCTGCCATATGCCTGCCCTAATGGGTGGCTAGAGATCGCACAACCGCCGATGACAGCCCACCCGCTGACTGCGTGACTGGACAGCTTGTGACCGCCTGCACACCCGCGACCAGGAGCTGAAAACAAACAGAGACAGTACAGTCCCACACCCCCATGCGAACACCCGGGCAAAGAGCCTGGGGCCCACCATAGCAGAGAGGTGACATCATTGGAGCTCGGCCGTCGGAATTCCTTCCCAGTGGAATCCACTTTAGCATGCACAGTTTACCAACACAAAGGAGCTACAATAGAGATATATAAAACCAAAACAAATATATAGAAGAGAGCAGAAACACAGCAATCAAACAGAGCTGGAAAGTAATGTGAACTTCATGAAAAAACAAGGGAAAAAGGTGTACAAATAATGCCGGACAACTTAATTCTACAGGAGGACCTAGAATCATCAGAAACAGGGATAGGGAAAAAACTCAATGCATCCCTAACTCAGATGGAAAGAAATATTAGAGAAGACATGAGGCAGCAAGTCCAAGCAATAAAATAATATTTTGAAAATGAATTAAACAAACAAATTCAAATGGCAAAGAAGGAGCTTTACCAAAAGACAGAGTTCTTAAAAAAATCAAACAGTAATCCTAGGAATGCAGAAAAATATAAACCACATTAAAAACTCAAACGAGAATATTGTAAATAGACTAGATTAAGTAGAAGTCAGAAGATCAGATAATGAAGACAAAGTTTATCAACTTGAAAAGAATATAGTGAACACAGAAAAGATGCTTATATCCCATGAGCAATCTATTTAAGAGATATGGGATGTCATAAAAAAACAAATTTGAGAGTCATCAGGATAGAAGAAGGCATAGAGATTCAAACCAAAGGAATGGACAACATATTAAATGAAATAATTCTAGAAAACTTCCCAGAGATAAAAGATGGAATGGATTGCCAAATCCTTGAAGCCTACATGACCTCAAACATTCAAAACCATAATAGACCAACTCCAAGACATAGAATTATCAAGATAGCTAACATACAGAACAAGGAGAGAATATTAAAAGCTAAAAGAGAAATGAGGCAGATTACATTCTGGGGTAAACCAATTAGGTTAACGACTGAATTTTCATCACAAACTTTGAAAGCGAGTAGATACTGGAACAATGTATTTCAAACGCTGAAAAATAATGGATTCCAACCAAGAGTACTGTATCCATCAAAATTAAGTTTGGGATTTGACAATGAAATTAGTCTCTTTCACGATAAACAAAAGCTAAAAGAATTTGCAGAAAGAACACCAGCACTGCAAAGCATTTGAGCAAAATACTAGAAGAAGAGGAATTGATAAATAGTGCCCCAAACTAACAGCAGGAGGTATCTCAGTAAAGGGGGAGAAAAATAACCAAAAAGTAAAAACTAGCCAAACTAAAAATAAATAAATAAATAAACATGAATGAAAGTAAAAATCATATTTCAATTGTAACCTTAAATGTTAATGACATAAACTCACCAATCAAGAGACATAGGTTAGTAACCTGAATCAAAAAAACAAATCCTACAGTCTGCTGCCTTCAGGAGACTCATATGATAGGTAAAGACATACACAGGCTGAAAGTAAAAGGTTGGGATAAATCATACCACTCACATGGCCCTCGGAAGCAAGCAGGAGTAGCCATACTCATATCAAATAAAATCAATTTCAATCCTACGTTAATAAAAAGGGATAACGAAGGACACTATGTACTGTTAAAAGGAACCATCCACCAACAAGACATAACAATTATCAATTTGTATGCACCAAACAATTGAGCTGCAACGCTCATGAAACAAACTCTCCTCAAGTTCAAGAGTCAAATAGACTACAACACAATAACTACGGGTGACTTCAACACACTGATCTCGCCATTAGAAAGATCCTCTAGACAAAAACTGAATAAAGAAACTATGGAATTCAACAGCACAATAAATAACCTAGGCTTAACCAACATATATAGAATATATCAACCATCCTCAAGTGGATACACGTTCTTCTCAGCAACACAAGGATCCTACTCAAAGATAGTTCATATATTATGCCATAGGGCAACCCTTAGTAAATATAAAGGCTTGGAGATAATACCATGCACCATATCTGATCATATTGGAATGAAACTGGAAATAAATAATAAAAGAAGGAAGGAAAAATCCTACATCATATGGAAAAATGAACAATATTCTACTGAATGATCAATGGGTTACAGAAGACATAGAGGAGGATATAAAAAATTCTTATAGACAAATGACAATACAGACACAACATACTGGAATCTATGGGACACAATGAAAGCAGTTTTAAGAGGGAAATTCATTTCTTGGAGTTCTTTCCTCAAAAAAATAAAATAAAATAAAATAAATGAACTCACACTACACTTCAAAAACCTAGAAAAAGAAAAGAAAAACAACAGTAAATGTAGTAGAAGACAAGAAATAATTAAAATTAGAGCAGAAATCAACGAAATTGAAACAAAAAAAAACATTGAAAAAATTGATAAAACTAAAGGTTGGTTCTTTGAAAACATAAATAAGATCGACAGGCCCTTAGCCATGCTAACAAAGAGAAGAAGAATGAGAACTCAAATTACTAACATACGGCATGAAAAAGGCATTATCATAACAGACACTACAGAAATACAGAAGATAATTAGAAAGTATTTTGAAACCCTATATTCAAATGAAATAGAAGATAGTGAAGATATCAATAAATTTCTTAAGTCATACGATGTGCCAAGATTGAGTCAGGAAGACACACACAATTTAAACAGACCAATAACAAAGGAAGAAATACAAGAAGCCATCAAAAGACTACGAACCAAAAAAAGCCCTGGAGCGGATGGGTATAGAGCGGAGCTCTACAAAACCTTAAAAGAAGAATTAATACCAATACTTTTCAAGCTATTTCAAGAAATAGAAAATGAAGGTGCTCTTTCAAATTCATTCTATGAGGCCAAAATCACCCTGATCCCGAAACCAGACAAAAACACTTCAAAGAAACAAAACTACAGACCAATATCTCTAATAAACTAGGATGCAAAAATTCTCAATAAAATCCTGGTGAATGTAATACAAAAGCATATCAAAAAATTGTGCACCATGATCAAGTAGGATTCATCCCAGGGATGCAAGGCTAGTTCAATATACGGAAATCCATAAATGCTATTCACCACATCAATAGACTTAAAGACAAGAACCATATGATCATCTTGATAGATGCAGAAAAAACATTCGACAAAGTTCAGCCTCCCTTTATGTTCAAAACACTAGAAAAACTAGGGATAACAGGAACTTACCTCAACATTGTAAAAGCTATATATGCTAAACCTCAGGCTAGCATCATCGTAAATGGAGAAAAACTGAAGGCATTCCCTCTAAAATCTGGAACAAGACAGGGATGCCCTCTATCACCACTTCTATTCGATTTAGTTCTTGAAATACTAGCCAGAGCAATTAGACAGACAAAAGAAATTAAAGACATGAAAATAGGAAAAGAAGAACTTAAATTATCGCTATTTTCAGATGACATGATAATATATTTAACAGACTCAAAAGGGTCTACAAACAACTGCTAGAGTTAATAAATGAATTCAGCAAAGTGGCAAGATATAAAGTCAACACGCATTAATCAAAGGCATTCCTGTATATCAGCAGAAAAACTTCTGAAATTGAAATGAGGAAAACCACTCCATTCACTATATCCACAAAGAATATAAGATACTTGGGAATCATCCTAACGAAAGAGGTGAAAGATTTATATAATGAAAACTACAGAACCCTAAAGAGAGAGATAGAAAAAGATCTTAGAAGATGGAAAAATGTACTTTGTTCATGGATAGGCAGAATTAACATCATCAAAATGTTGATATTACCCAAAGTTCTCTACAGGTTTAAATCGGTGCCAATAAAAATCCCAACGGCATTTATTGTAGAAATGATAAAGCAATCATGAAATTCATATGGAAAAACAAAAGACCCTGAATACCATAAGCAATTCTAAGCAGGAAGTGTGAATCTGGAGGTATAGCGATACAAGAGTTCAAACTGTACTACAAAGCAATAGTAATAAAAACATCGTGGTACTGGTACCAAAACAGGCAGCTGGACCAATGGTATAGAATAGAGGACACAGAAACCAATCCACAAAATTACAACTTTCTTATATTTGATAAAGGGGCTAAAAACATGCAATGGAGGAAAGATAGCATCTTCAACAAATGGTGCTGGGAAAATTGGAAATCCATATGCAACAAAATGAAACTGAATCCCTTTCTCTCACCATGCAAAAAGTTAACTCAAAATGGATCCAGGAGCTAGATATCAAATCAGAGACACTGCGTCTAATAGAAGAAAAAGTTGGCTACGATCTACATACTGTGTGGTCGGGCTCCACATTCTTTAATAGGATGCCCATAGCCAAAGAGTTAATAACAAGAATAAACAAATGGGACTCACTTAAACTAATTTTTTTTTTCTCAGCAAGAGAAACAATAAGAGAGGTAAATAGAGAGCCTACATCCTGGGAACAAATTTTTACCCCTCACACTTCAGATAGAGCCCTAATATCCAGAATATACAAAGAACTCAAAAAAATTAAACAATAAGATAACAAATAACCCAATCAACAAATGGGCCAAGGACCTGAACAGACACTTCACAGAGGAGGACATTCAATCAATGAACAAGTACATGAAAAAATGCTCACTATCTCTAGCAGTCAGAGAAATGCAAATCAAAACCACCCTATGATACCATCTCACTCCAGTAAGATCGGCAGCCATTATGAAGTCAAACAAAATAAGTGTTGGTGAGAATGTGGGGAAAAGGGTACACTTGTACACTGCTGGTGGGACTGCAAATTGGTGAGGCCAATTTGGAAAGTACTATGGTGATACCTTGGAAAGCTGGGAATGGATCCACCATTTGACCCAGCTATCACCCTTCTCGAACTATTTCCTGAGGATCTTAAAAGAGCGTACTGTAGAGATACTGCCACATCAATGATCATAGCTGCACAATTCACAATAGCTAGACTGTGGAACCAACCTAGATGCCCTTCAATAAATGAATGGATAAAAAAATGTGGCTTTTATACAAAATGGAGTATTACTCTTCATTAAAAAATGACAAAATCATTGAATTTGCATGGAAATGGATGGCATTAGAGCAGATTATGCTAGGCGAAGCTAGCCAATCCTTAAAAAAACAAATGCCAAATGTCTTCTTTGATATTAAAAGAGCAACTAAGAACAGAACATCGAGGAAGAGCATGAGGAAAAGTTTATCATTAAACAAAGATGAGTTGGGGGAGAGAAAGGGAGAGAGAAGGGAAAGCATATGGAAATAGTAGGAGACCCTCAATGTTACACAAAATTACATATAAGAGGATTTGAGGGGAAATGGGGGGGAAACAATGGAGAGAATTGAACAACAGCAGATGAGGTAGAGAGGGAAGATGGGAGGGGAGGGGAGGGGGGATAGTGAGGGATAGGAAAGGTCGCAGAATACAACAGTCACTAATATGCTATTGTTCAAAAATGTGAATGTGTAACCAATGTGATTCTGAAATTCATATTTGTGGAAAAAATGGGAGTTCATAACCCATTTGAGTCAAATGTATCAAAGATGATATATCATGAGCTTTGTAATGTTTGGAACAACCAATAGAAATAAATAAATAAATAACGGTTTAAAATTGAGAGGGAAGAAATCAGCTAAAAATGGGTTGAGATGCATTCATTTTGCTAAGCAGAAACTTTGTTTCGTTTAGTTGTAACTATCACAAATTTATTTTACCAGGAAATTGGCTTTTGAAAATGCACATAAATTGAGATTAAAGGATAATTCACCTACCTTCATGAAAAATTCATAGCATTTTCTATATTTTTCATATTTCATTTTTTTTCGTGAATATTTTGTCATGGACCAGGTCTAGTCTTAGGCTATTCTTCCAGAATACTACCTCATCTGACAAATTCGTACAATGTGTTGGATTGTTGTTTTCACCTTTTATTTAATAGTTTCTAGTTGATAATGTGTATTTTCTTTATCTTTATTTGCACATATATACCCAACAATATCTTTGCATTTTATGTTTTACTGGGGAAGAGACTCATCAAAAGCTCTTTGTTATATGTATCAACAATCAGACATTTAGAGCACACAATTATTCTTAATTTTGCATGAAAATATCTTTGTAATATTTTCTTATACAGATTTAGAATTATTAATAATGTCCCTACTGTAATAAGTAATTATTTACAAGAAGAATTAAACAATTGACTTTATATCAATTATGAATATGAAAAGTACTAAAATAAGCATTTGGCAATTAATACACAATTGATAGAAATTGAAATCACAAGAAAGCCTTTAAAATGTCAGTGCATATGGTCCTTAAATAATAGGTTATTCAAAAAACTTTTTCTAATTCATAAGATTTAATATGCCATATTATAGCTTAATGTGATATAAAACCTTAAATTATCAGTATTGATAAAAAGAATGATACCTGTTTATTTAAATATGTTTATTTGATTTTCACTGTAAGATGTTAATTCTGGAAGGCTTGAGAATTAAGAAAGTTTTGGTCTATATTATTTTTAACAGGCTAATCAAAGTACTTTTAAATGTATATGTATGTATATATATATAATATGTAATGCATATGCATGAATATAGATACATATGTATAAAAATTTATTTTAATATATCTATCAGGTGATTATAATTATTAAATTTTCTCAAGAAAAGAACAATGACTATAAAAAACAGTCTTAAATTTAAATTTTATAGCATACTACTGTTTGTAATGACATGAGAGAAAAACAGATATGAAAGGAAAACGAAAAAGCAAGAGAGAGAAGGGGGAAAATGAGGAAGAAAGTGAGTAAAGATGAGGGAGAGGCATGTTCAATGTAAAGATAAAAGTGGAGGGGCTGGGTTTGTGGTTCAGTGGTAACATGCTTTTCTAGCATGTGTGGGACACTGGGTTCTATTCTAAGCACCACATACAAATAAACAAAATGAAGGTCAATCACAACTGAAAAAATTAAAAATAAAAAAGTAGAAATATTACCAAACTCCAAGCTTTTATGGATGTTAAATTAAAAAAATTATGTTACATAGCCTTATGTAATTTCTAGACTATCCAAAAGAGTCATTAAATGTTAGATTATTAGTGCGATAACTAAAAATCCATTGCTCTTTCCTCAACATTCTGTGGCATGCTAGTGGTAAAATAAATTCTATTATAACACCAAAAAAAAAAAAATCTAATATTTCTATAGTAACTGACCCAGTTTAATATCAAGGCTAGAAGATTCCTATGGGACATGATGTGTATTTTGACATTCATTTTTATTCAACACTGGAACATTACTATTTCTTCAGTTTATGCACATCATAGGATATATATTTCATCCACAAGTTCGCTAATTTATACGCATTTGTTTCACTTTCAGTCACTTCCTGCTTCAGAACACATGTATTTCTCTATGTTTCTTGACTGCTCTTTTCATGAGACTTCTTTCCAAACTCATTATTTTCGATTTCCATTATCACATTTGAAGCAAAACTCATACACCCGTCATGATAAACCAAACCCTAGTATTACCATTAGATGTACAACTAGCTGGAATGAATGATTGTATATCAATATAAGATTTCTTACTTAGTTTCAGATATCAATTAAATCCATTATTTAAAGTGGAACCAGTTATATTATTTATTCACAGTATGGTCTTTTCATGCATTATCTCTATATTCATAGACACAGGATACACCTCTTTGTACCCCCAATACTAATTTATACGTCTTCAAAATATTGCTCCCAGAAATGGTGGAAGAAATGCACATGTCACCTGATTTACATATACATTTTATCACAGTAATATTCTGGACACAAAACGCAAAGGTGACACTTATGATTTTACCAAACCTAAATGGAAAGTGAACATGGATTACTAAAAACTTCCATGTCCAGTTTGCCTAATGCTCTCAAATGTGAATCCTATTCTTGACTACATATTTGTTTCTTCCTAAGATTATATATTCAACCTCAAGCCCGTTGAAAATGTCTAATCTTATCACTCACTTTTTCATTTGCCTGATTTCCTAATGTCTCTATTGATATCTGCTTTCCTACATATTTTCCCCAGATTATCATTGTGACTGACTCTTCACATGTGCTCACATTTACATTCAAGCTCTACCAGAAACCCTATTGCAAAATAACTTTTGGTCCAAATCCTATACTCACTCTTAGTTCTAAACCTACAGACTATCTTTCTAATAATACCGACTATCCCTTCTTGACTAGAAGTTCTCTTTGACATTCCATCATTCAAGGTACAAAGTCCTATGCCATTGAACATTGATTTATCTGAGACATTTCTGCAGAACATAATTCAAAGCTAAGTATCCCAATCAAGGGCCCAATGCCCTTCTGGGCTTCAAATCTTACCTAGATTTCTGTTTTCATTCTTATATTTCACTTTTACATTCTTGTAAATATTACAGGTTCCCAATACCATTATTCATGCCGTGGAATGTTTCTTAACCCAAATTGAACTTTTATTAACCGTAACCATACACTCTTCCCTGAATCAAACTTTACAGAAGAGCAGGGACAGAGTTGCTTTTACAATACAGGAATGTAGGGGTTCTTAAACCTGCTGAGATCCTCAAAGGTCCATGCAGAAATGATCCCTGGAGAAGACGTAGGCAGCTATGAAGGAGTTGAGAGAGCAAAAGTCATCTTGCATGGCAAACCCCCTTGTCAGGATGAAGGGATGTGTCTGAATCAGTCTCTCTATCTAAATGTAGAGAAGATGGACTAAACCAGTCCTGTGTGGGGAGATGTTCCCAGGCGCCTATGTTTGTTATACCATTCTATCTTGTGAACTTGTCACCGAAAGTAGGGGCAGCCTCTATCTCATGGGACCCTTGGAAGCAAATGTTAAAACAAAGTGATTGCCAAGGTAGTGACCTCATACATTTCCTGAAGAAAGTGACCTACCTCACTTCCTTGGTGATGTAACTCTCTGAACTTGGGATCCAAGATGCCAGGCTGCCAGAGCCAGTCCCAGTCCCAATCCCAGTGGGCTCACTTGTTTGGATGTACCAAGGACAGAGTCAGTATTTCTTGGTATCTACTAATGTGAGGATTGCCAAATGCCAGGACAGATCTGAAGAGGGGCCTTTCCTGAGAAAGCAGGTAGTGGCTCACCGCTGGCTCCTGAGAACTTCACAGAGTTTGCAAAGGAGACAGATCTGAGACAGGACAGGACATTTCATTGGAACATTATACGGCCCAACAGACAGAGGACACTCCAGATAGTCAGAGACCTACTTGCAGGAAGGAGATGCCTTTGTGAGTGTGAGTGTCAGTTTGTGGTTTTGTCTCATGTTCTGAGAATAGGTAGGAAAGACAGTTTGTTTGGTTTGGAATGGACTGTTTCTAGTAAGTCTTTTGACAAGGTGAGTGATTCTATGCCTGTGTATCCCACTGTGTCCGTGGTTGTAGACATTAGAAAAGAGAATGCATCAATGGATATGTCTTGTCTTGTAGAAAGCTTCCCAGCATTCATCCTGCCCAATTTATGAATGAACTGCAGCTTGCCTTATGGAGGGACAACACCTACTATCTTCCTAAGTTCCTGTTTTCTTCCTGAATTCTGGCAACTCTGCAGAATAGGCTCATGGTTTTGTGTCCAAGATATGTACCACCTCCAAGCTCTGTTACATGGCCATGTACTGGATAGCGGTAAGGAATGGCGAGCATCTCAGAAAACTCAGATATCAGTGTGACCAGGAAATTCTCAGTGGAGAAACCCTGCTTTGGGCCATTCTCTTACCTATGTTTCTGTTGCCCTGAATGTCAGGAAGGTCTTTGCCTCAGGCCACCCCTTTGTGAAGCCTGAAGAAAACAGTTTTCAAATGAAAATGAATGGTCATCACCTGTGGCTCTTTGCTTAGTTTCTTTGGAAATGGATGTGTCTTAATCAGCCTCTTGGACCTGTGTGAGGTTGTGGCTTAGATTCTCAGCACCTGATGGATCTAAAGAAAGATCCCATGTGTGCATCCAAACCAAAATGGCAAAAAGATCAGTTATGGTGGATGAAGTGTCTTGCCTTCCTTTGTTATGTTCCTGACCTACATCAAGTGAGAATAGGGATCATTTGGTTCAAATGAAATCTTCAAAGCCCTAAAGAAGTGCTTGGGTTTTCTCATTATTCCAAATCACATAAAGAATCTATACCTGACAGGCAGTAGGCTTCAAAATGGAGAAGCAGAGCAGTATTAACTGCAGTCCTATTTTATCACTCCTGGTTCAAATGCAGGGTGTCCAGGCCCCCATGACTTTAGGCAAATGAGGGGTAAGAGAGCTTATTTTGGACACTAACACATACCCCACTAGACTCTGACTACTAATCCTAACATGATGGAGAATAATAACCAAAACAGAATAGAAATACAAGCAGTTCAGAGGAGTCATGTTGTATAATTGGACTTGCCTTTTGCATTATATAGGCTAGGAATTATAAATCTACTCAATTTTTAATTAAAACAGTTCTCCATGTGTGTTTAAAGTTAACAAATATGTGAATTCCTCTCTCCCTTTCTCTGTGGCCTATTCAGCACATGTGTTTTTATATGCACATATAGAATTTTACCTGGTATCACATGTATATATTTGAGAGGTTGCTGACTTGGCAGATGCAAATTGTGAGAAGAGATCACTCCTCTTAATGCTGTTGGAACTGAAAATTCAAACTATTGGTGACCTTTCTAGCTGAACAAAATTATATATAAATCCATGTTCAGTAAAAAGTATATTTTGGGATGTGTGGATTATATATATTTCGTAATAAATTTCGATTGGCATATATATTGCTACTTTTTAATGTCTGTGTGAGTGTGTGTGTGTGTGTATATATATAGGCATATGTATATATATGTATCTATATATATATATATCTATATATCTATATATATCTATATCTATATCTATATCTATCTATCTATCTATATATATATATATATATACACACTCTCCAAATTTTTGAAAATATGAAATATATGTGTCTTATTATACACTCCCAAAATTTATTCATGTTCATGTATGTGGATTTATTATCAACTTTTCACAAGATTATTCTCAGAAATATTCATCCACCTGAAATACATATTTGTTTCCTAGTACTGAAAACTAACTTCAGTGAATGATGCATACAAATCCTAATATTTCTACAGTTACTGACCAAGTTTAACATCAATGCAAGTAGATTCCTATGGGACATGATATGTATTTTGACGTTCATTTGTATTCAACACTGGTACATTACTATTTCTTCAGTTTATGCACATCATGGGATATATATTTCATCCACAAGTTCGCTAATTTATATCAATTTGTTTCACTTTCAATTACTTCCTGCTTCAGAACACACGTATTCCTCCATGTTTCTTGACTAGTCTCTTCATGAGACTTCTTTACAAACACATTATTTTCGATTTCCATAATTACTTTTGAAGCAAAACTCACACACCCTTAATGACAAACCATAACCCTCATATTACCATTAGATGTATAACTGATAGGAATGAATGACTGTGTATCAATATAAGATTTCTTGTAAATTTTAAGATATCAATTTAATCCATTATTTAAAGTGGAATCAGTTATATTATTTATTCACAGTATCATCTATTCATGCATTATCTCTATATTCATACACACAGGGTACACCTCTTTGTACCCGCAATACTAATTTATACATCTTCAAAATATTGCTCCCTGAAATGGTGGAAAAAATACTTATGTCACCTGATCTACCTATACATTTTATCACAGTACTATTTTGGATACAAAATGCAAAGATCACACATATGTTTGTACAAAAGCCTAAATTGAATGGGAGCATGGATTACTAAAAACATTGATGTCTAGGTTGCCTAATTCTCTCAAATGTCCATCCTATTGGTGACTACATATTTGTTTCTTCGAAGATTATATAGTCAACATCAACCCTGTTAAAATGTCTAATCCTATCACTCACTTTATACTTTGCCTGATTTCCTACTGTCTCTATTGATGTTTCCTTTCCTACATATTTTCCCCAGTTTACCTATGTGACTGACTCTTCACATGTGCTGACATTGACCTTCATTCTATTACCGAAACCCTATTGATAAAGAACTTTTGGTCCATATCCTGTACTCACACTTCTTGCAAAACCTACCGACTATCTTCCTAATCCTATGGACTATCCCTGTTTGAGTGGATGTTCTTTTCTACAATCTATCATCCAAGGTACAAGGTCCTATGTCATTGATAATCAATTTATCTGAGACATCACTGCAGAACGTAATTCAAAGCTAAGTATCCAAATCAAAGGCCCAATGCCAATATGGACTTTAAATCTTACTACATTTCTGTTTTCATACATATTTTTCAACTCTATGTTCTTATATATATCACAGATTCCCAATACCATTATTCATCCACCAAAATGATTCCTAACCCAAAACAAACATGTAATTAACCCTAACCATAAACTGTTCCCTCAATCTACATTTACAAAAGAGCAGGGACAGAGTTGGTCTTACAATACAGAAAAGTAGGGGATTGTCCACCTGCTGAGAACCTCAAAGGTCCATGCAGAATTGATCCCTGGAGAAGATGTAGGCAGGTATGAAGGTCCTGAGAGATCAAAAGTCATCTTCCATGCCAAACAACCTGGTCAGGATGAAGGCTTTTGTCTGAATCAGCCTCTCTCTTCTTAATCTAGAGAAGATGGACCAAATGAGGCCTGTGTGGAGAGCTGTTCCCAGGTGCCTATGGTTGATATACCATTCTAACTTGTGAAAGTGTCACAGAAATACGGTCAGCCTACATGTCATGGGACACTTGGATGCATGTGTTAGGACAAACTGGTTGCCAAGGCAGTAACCTCATTCAGTTCCTGAAAGAAGTTACCTCACCTCACTTTTTTGTTCATGGCACTTTCTGAACTTGGGATCCAGGAAGCCAGGCACCTAGAGCCTGTCTCAGTCCCAGACCCAGTGGTCTCACTTGTTTGATATAACAAGGACAGAGTCAGTCTTTCTTGGTATCTACTGATGTGAGAATGGACAAATGACAGGAAAGCTCTTAAGAGGGGCCTTTCCTGAGAAAGAAGGCAGTGGCTAACTGCTGGCTCCTGACAACTTCACAGAATTGGCCATGGACACCAGATGTGAGATAGGTGAGGCCATTTCAGGGGAACATAGTATGGCCTATCAGTCAGAGGACACTCCGGATAGTTACAAACCTACTTGGAGGAAGGAGGTGCTTATCTGGCTGGGGGTGTGGGTTTGTGGTTTTTTTCTCATGCTCTGAGAATATGTCTGAAAGGCGGTTTGTTTGGTTTGGAGTAAAGTGTTTCCAGAAAGTCGTATGAAAAGGCGAGTGTTTCTATGTCTGTGTATCTCACTGTGTCAGTGGTTGTAGACATTAGCAAAGAGAATGCATCAATGGATGAGTCTTGTCTAGTAGAAAGCTTCCCAGCATTCATCCTTCCCAATTTATGAATGGACTGCGGCTTGCCTTATGGACCGGCAACACCTGCTATCTTCCTAAGTTACTGTTTGCTTCCTGAATTCTGGCCACTCTCCAGAATAGGCTCATGGTTTTGTGTCCAAGATATGTACCACCTCCAAGCTCTGTGACACGGCCATGTGTTGGTTAAATGAAGGGCATGGCGAGCATCTCAGAAAACTCAGATATCAGTGTGACCAGTAAAGACTCAGTGGAGAAACCATGCTTTGGGCCTTTTCCTTACCTAATGTTCTGTTGCCCTGAATGTCAGGAAAGTCTTTGCCTCAGGCCACCCTTTTTGAAGCCTGAAGAAAAGTTTTCAACTGCAAATGAAGGGGCATCAACTGTGGCTCTTTGCTTAATTGCTTTGGAAAGGGATATGTCTTAATCAGCCTCTTGGCCTTGTGTAATTCTGTGGCTTAGATTCTCTGCACCTGATGGATCTAAAGAGAGATCCCATGTATGCATCCAAAAGCAAAATGTCCAAAAGAGCAATCATTGTGGATGAAGTCTCTCTCCTTCTGTGGTAAGGTTCCTGACCTCCATTAAGTGAGAATAGGCCTCCTTTGGGTCAAATAAGTTCTTCAAAGCCCTGCAGATTCTAGCCCATAGGTGATTGGGTTTTCTCATGACTCCAATTCACATGAGGAATCTAAATCCCACCATCAGTAGGCCTCAAATTTATGAAGCAGAGCAAAATAAACGGCAGGCTTATTTGATGACTCTTAGTTCACAGGAAGGGTGTCCAGGCCACCCTGACTTTAGGCAAATGAGGGGCAAGGAAGCTTATTTTGGACACTGTCTTGGGCTGCACCCCTCACGGAAACCTCCAGCCAGAGGTTTTGATGAGTGTCTGTATGGAAGAAAATGAGGGCCATGTGGGAGTGTTTTGGTTTTAATTGTAGTCATTTTTGTGGCGGTTAGTAGAGATTACATGGTCCACCTTGGCTTGAACTTTGGTGGGATTCTGCATAAAGACTGAGTTCTCGTACTGAACTCAGAGAAGTATTGCCATGAATAGTGTTGGAATTTTAGGAGGCCACGCATGAGAGTCGCCCTTGGAAACTGAGATCTAGGCCAAGGGTAATTATTCACAGAACACTGGAAATCTCAGCCAGGATATCACATGATTTTGTTTGAAAAACTTGGCAACCATTGTTGAGAGTCAAAACACACATGGACCTTACATTGTAGACCTCAATGTTCCTGGATTCATGTGACCTTTTGGCCACTCTTTGGGAAGTCTTTCCTGTGAGAGATCTCCAGATATTTCATTGAAATCAGCTTCCTCACCATTTAATAGTTCCAGAATGCCTCCAACTTCATCCTTGAAAAATGGCTAGGTCAATATATCATGAAATTTTTAAAATTCCCATGACAAGTTGGCACTGGAGATTCTTTGGATATCCTGTGGCCGATCATAAGAATAACAGTCAGTGCCTTGATTGACTGGTTTTCATAAAAATTGTGCAGAACAGTGATGCCAGGAAGCTGGAGCCTGCTGAGGAGTGGGCCTAGAGCATTGGTGGGCAGGTGTGTGATAAAACATCTGCGGTGTGTTCATGTGGATCTGCCTTTGGCTTCCAAATGGCTTGTGACTGATGTGGTGCAGCCAGCAGTCCCTTCAATGTAAAGGCATCTTGTTATATGCAGAGGTTTTAGGGAAATATTTAGAATCAGGTTGCTATGGTCAAGGGGGCAACTATGTGGGATATAAGCCTGTTAGGTGCATTCTCCTGCAGACCCTGACCCACCACACGTGATAGAACCCCCTCACGCACAGAGTAACAGTTGAATTCTTTGTATTTCTTGAAGCAAATACCAAAATCCCAGTGCAGCAGCAAGAAACACCACGAAAAGTGGAGAATGACCAAATAGCTTCACAGGCCTATGTGGATACACTTAGCCCCTCGTGTCCACAGTTTACCTACAAAGAGAGTATTCAGCACTGCTGACTCATGTTCAGGGAAAATAAGAAACCATGTCCTCCAGGTCACATAGATGAAGACGCTGATTTGATGGTCTCACTACAAACGAAGCTGAAGCTCCCGACAACAACATATATTTCAAGTGCCCACCCTCAGAGGCAGTTTCTCAAGAAGTCTTTACGCCAGCAGAGCTCCATGTTTTTGGAATGATTACACTGTCCCTTACTTTTGGAATCTCCTCTACCTCCTCCAAGGTTGTGAACTCCTGAGCATATTCCATTCCAGATATTTATTCACAGATTTTCTAACTCTTCTCTTCTAATTGTGTCTTACTCTGCGCGATTGTAATGTCAAGGCATTGTTCTGGATGAGAGTGGGAAGATTTTTGTGTACCACATATTTACATACACTTTGGATTCATTTTCCAATTTTCCTTTCAAAATACTGAATACCTCACACTAACACTTACCCTACTAGACTCTGACAACTAATCCTAATAAGATGGAGAAAAATAAACCAAAAAAAAATAGAAATACAAGCAGTTCAGAGAAGGCATGGTGTATAGTGGAATTGCCTTTTGCATTATTTAGGGTAGGAGTTATAAATCTAGTCAATTATTTGTTAAAATATTTCTCCATGTGTTTTAAAGTTAACAAATATGTGAATTCCTGTTTCCCTGTCTCTGTAGTCTATTCAGCACATGTATTTTTACATGCAATTATAGAATCTTACCTGATACCACACGTACATTTTTGTGAAGTGGCTGACTTGGCAGATACAAATTTTAAGAGATCACTCCTCCTAAACGCTTTAGAACTGAAAATTCAACCTATGCGTGAGCTTCCTAGTTGAACAACATTATACATAAATCCATGTTAAATAAAATAAATATTTTTGGATCTCTGGATGATATAAATTTCATGGTGAATTTCATATAGCATATATTATGCTATTTTTAATGTCTGTGTGTGTTTGTGTGTGTGTATATATATATATATATATATATATATATATATATATATATATATATATATATTCTCCAGATTTTTCAAAATATGAAATATGTGTCTTATTATACACTCCCTTAACTCATTCATATTCAAGTATGTGGATTTATAATCAAATTTTCTCAAGAGTTTTCTCAAAATATTCATTCTCCTGATATACATATTTGTTTCTTAGTACTGAAAACTAACTTTAGTGAATGGTGCATACAAATCCTAATATTTCTACAGTAACTGACCTAGTTTAACATCAACGCAAGTAGATTCCTATGGGACATGATGTGTATTTGGATGTTCATTTTATTCAACACTGGTACATTACTATTTCTTCAATTTATTCACATCATGGGATATATATTTCATCCACAAGTTCGCAAGTTTATAGGCATTTGTTTCACTTTCAATCATTTTCTTCTTCAGATCACATGTATTCCTCCATGTTTCTTGACTGGTCTTTTTATGAGACTTCTTTCCAAACACATTAATTTAGATTTCTATGATCACTTTTGAAGCAATACTCACACACCTTTCATGATAATCATAACCCTAATATTACATATAGATGTATTACTGGTTGGAATGAATGATATTATATCAATACAAGATTTCTTATAATATTTCATATATTAATTCAATCCATTATTTAAAGTGGGAACAGTTAAATTATTTATTCAAAATGTGGTCTATTCATGCATTATGTCTATATTCATGGACACAGGGTACACCTCTTTTACCCCCAATAGTAATTTATAGGTCTTGAAAACATTACTTCCAGAAATGCTTGAAGAAATGCTCATGTCATCTGATCCACATATACATTCTATGACAGTAATATTCTGGACAAAAAATGCAAAGGTCACACTTATAATTGTACCAAAGCCTAAAATGAAAGTGAACATGGATTACTAAAAGCATCCATGTCCAGGTTTCCTAATGCTCTCAAATGTCAATCCTAATGGTCACTGCATATTTGTTTCTTCTTAAGATTATATATTCAAACTCAACAGTGTACAAAATGTCTAATCCTATCACTCACTTTATACTTTGCCTGATTTTGTAAAGTCTCTATTATTATCTGCTTTTCTACATATTTTTCAAAGTTCACCATTGTGACTGAATTTTCATATGTGCTGACATTTACATTCACTCTCTAACTGAAAGCCTATTGCTAAAGAAATTCCCGTCCAAATCCTGTACTCACTCTTCTTCCTAAACCTACCGACTATCTACCTAATCGTACCGACTATCCCTTTTTGACTGAATGTTCTCTTCCTCATTCAATCATCCAATGTACAAGGTCCTATGCCATTGTAAATGGATTTATCTGAGACATCTGTGCAGAACCTAATTCAACACTACGTATCCCAATCAAGGGCCTAATGCCCTTCTGGGCTTCAAATCCTAGATTTCTGTTTTCATACATATATTTTACCAATATAATTTAATAAATATCGCATGTTCCCAATACCATTATTCATCGCGCAGAATGATTCCTAACCGAAATCGAACCTGTTATTACCCTAACCATCATCGCCTGGAGGTCATTCCTCAAAAATGGAAAAACCAACAAATAAATGAGCTCACACTTCATCTCAAAGCCCTAGAAAAGGATGAACAAAACAACAGCAAATGCAGCAGAAGGCAAGAAATAATTAAAATCAGAGCGGAAATCAACAAAATTGAAACAAAAGAAACTATTGAAAAAATCAACAAAACTAAAAGTTGGTTCTTCGAAAAAATAAACAAGATTGACAGACCCTTAGCCATGCTAACGAAGAGGAGAGAGAACTCAAATTACTAACATACAGGATGAAAAAGGCAATATCACAACAGATGCTACAGAAATTCAGAAGACAATTAGAAATTATTTTGAAAACCTATATTCCAATAAAATAGAAGATAGTGAAGACATCGATAAATTTCTTAAGAAATATGATTTGCCCAGACTGAGTCAGGAGGATACACACAATTTGAACAGACCAATACCAATGGATGAAATTGAAGAAGCAATCAAGAGACTACCCACCAAGAAAAGCCCAGGACCGGATGGGTATACAGCGGAGTTTTACAAAACTTTTAAAGAAGAATTAATACCAATACTTTTCAAGTTATTTCAGAAAATAGAAAAAGAGGGAGCTCTTCCAAATTCATTCTATGAGGCCAACATCACGTTGATTCCGAAACCAGACAAAGACACATCAAAGAAAGAAAACTTCAGAACAATAACCCTGATGAACCTAGATGCAAAAATCCTCAATAAAATTCTGGCGAATCGGATACAAAGGCACATCAAAAAAATTGTGCTCCATGATCAAGTAGGATTCATCCCTGGGATGCAAGGATGGTTCAATATACGGAAATCAATAAATGTTATTCACCACATCAATAGACTTAAAGATAAGAACCATATGATCATCTCGATAGATGCAGAAAAAGCATTTGACAAGTACAGCATCCCTTGATGTTCGAAACATTAGAAAAACTAGGGATAACAGGAAATTACCTTGACATTGTAAAAGCTATCTATGCTAAGCCTCAGGCTAGCATCATTCTGAATGGTGAAAAATTGAAGGCATTCCCTCTAAAATCTGGAACAAGACAGGGATGCCCTCTATCACCACTTCTATTCAATATAGTTCTCGAAACACTGGCCAGAGCAATTAGACAGACGAAAGAAATTAAAGGCATAAAAATTGGAAAAGAAGAACTTAAATTATCATTATTTGCGGATGACATGATTTTATACATAGAAGACCTAAAAGGGTCTACAAAAAAACTACTAGAACTAATAAATGAATTCAGCAAAGTAGCAGGATATAAAATCAACACGCATAAATCAAAGGCATTCTTGTATATCAGCAACAAAACTTCTGAAATGGAAATGAGGAAAACCACTCCATTCACAATATCCTCAAAAAAAATAAAATACTTGGGAATCAACCTAACAAAAGAAGTGAAAGATTTATACAATGAAAACTACAGAACCCTAAAGAGAGAAGTAGAAGAAGATCTTAGAAGATGGAAAAATATACCCTGTTCATGGATAGGCAGAACTAACATCATCAAAATGGCGATATTACCAAAAGTTCTATATAGGTTTAATGCAATGCCAATCAAAATCCCAAAGGCATTGCTTGTAGAAATAGATAAAGCAATCATGGAATTCATATGGAAAAATAAAGGACCCAGAATAGCAAAAGCAATTCTAAGCAGAAAGTGCGAATCAGGCGGTATAGCGATACCGGATTTCAAACTATATTACAGAGCAATAGTAACAAAGACAGCATGGTACTGGTACCAAAACAGTCGGGTGGACCAATGGTACAGAATAGAGGACACAGAGAACAATCCACAAAGTTACAACTATCTTATATTTGATAAAGGGGCTAAAAGCATGCAATGGAGGAAGGATAGAATCTTCAACAAATGGTGTTGGGAAAACTGGAAATCCATATGCAACAAAATGAAACTGAACCCCCTCCTCTCACCATGCACAAAAGTTAACTCAAAATGGATCAAAGACCTTGATATCAAATCAGAGACTCTGCGTCTGATAGAAGAAAAAGTTGGCTACGATCTACATATAGTGGGGTCGGGCTCCAAATTCCTTAATAGGACACCCATAGCACAGGAGTTGATAGCAAGAATCAACAAATGGGACTTACTTAAACTAAAAAGTTTTTTCACAGCAAAAGAAACAATAAGAGAAGTAAATAGGGAGCCTACATCATGGGAACAAATATTTACTCCTCACACGTCAGATAGAGCCCTAATATCCAGAATATACAAAGAACTTAAAAAATTAGACAATAAGATAACAAATAACCCAATCAACAAATGGGACAAGGACCTGAACAGAAACTTCTCCGAGGAGGACATACAATCAATCAACAAGTACATGAAAAAATGCTCATCATCTCTAGCAGTCAGAGAAATGCAAATCAAAACCACCCTAAGATACCATCTCACTCCAGTAAGATTGGCAGCCATTATGAAGTCAAACAACAACAAGTGCTGGCGAGGATGTGGGGAAAAGGGTTCTCTTGTACATTGCTGGTGGGGCTGCAAATTGGTGCGGCCAATTTGGAAAGCAGTATGGAGATTCCTGGGAAAGCTGGGAATGGAACCACCATTTGACCCAGCTATTGCCCTTCTCGGACTATTCCCTGAAGACCTTAAAAGAGCGTATTACAGAGATACTGCCACATCGATGTTCATAGCAGCACAATTGACAATAGCTAGATTGTGGAACCAACCCAGATGCCCTTCAATGGATGAATGGATTAAAAAAATGTGGCATCTATACACCATGGAGTATTACGCAGCACTAAAAAATGACAAAATCTTGGAATTTGCAGGGAAATGGATGGCACTAGAGCAGATTATGCTTAGTGAAGGTAGCCAATCCCTAAAAATCAAATACCAAATGTCTTCTTTGATATAATGAGAGCAACTAAGAATAAAGCAGGGAGGAAGAGCAGGAAGAAATGATTAACATTAAACAGAGACATGAGGTGGGAGGGAAAGGGAGAGAAAAGGGGAATTCCATGGAAACGGAGGGAGATCCTCATTGTTATACTAAATTACATATAAGAGGTTGTAAGTGGAATGGGAAAACAAACAAGGTGAGAAATGAATTACAGTAGAAGGGGTAGAGAGAGAAGATGGGAGGGGAGGGGAGGGGGGATAGTAGAGGATAGAAAAGGTAGCAGAATACAACAGTTACTAGTATGGTATGATGTAAAAATTTGGATGTGTAACCCATGTGATTCTGCAATCTGTACTTGGATAAAAAAGGGAGTTCAAAACTCACTTGAAGCTAATGTATGCTAATGTATGAAATATGATATGTCAAGAGCTTTGTAGGGTTTTGAACAACCAATAAAAAAAAAAGAAATTTCCGTCCAAAACCTGTACTCACTCTTCTTCCTAATCCTACCGACTATCTACCTAATCGTACTGACTATCCCTTTTTGACTGGATGTTCTCTTCCTCATTCAATCATCCAATGTACAAGGTCCTATGCCATTGTAAATGGATTTATCTGAGACAACTGTGCAGAACCTAATTCAACACTACGTATCCCAATCAAGGGCCCAATGCCCTTCTGGGCTTCAAATCCTAGATTTCTGTTTTCATACATATATTTTACCAATATAATTTAATAAATATCGCAGGTTCCCAATAGCATTATTCATCGCGCAGAATGATTCCTAACCCAAATCGAACCTGTTATTACACTAACCATACACTGTTCCCTCAATCTAACTTTACAGAAGAGCAGGGACAGAGTTGGTCTTACAATACAGGAGTGTAGGGAAACTTCCACCTGCTGAGAACCTCGAAGGTCCATGCAGAAATGATCCATGGAGAAGATCTAGGCAGCTATGAAGGACCTGAGGGAGGAAAAGTCAACTTCCATGGTAAACAACCTGGTCAGGATGAAGGGATGTGTCTGAATCAGCCTCTTTCATCTTAATGTAGAGAAGATGGACCAAACCAGGCCTGTGTGGAGAGCTGTTCCCGGTTGCCTATGGTTGATATACCATTCTAACTTGTGAAAATGTCAGAGCGAGTAGGTGCATCCTCCATATCATGGGACCCTTAGAAGCAACTTTTAGGAAAAAGTTGTTGCCAAGGCAGTGACCTCATTTAGTTCCTGAAGGAAGTGACCTCACCTCACTTCCTTGGTGATGGAACTCTCTGAACTTGGGATACAGGAAGTCAGGCACCCAGAGCCAGTCCCAGTTCATGTCCCAGTGGTCAAACTTGTTTGGATTTTCCAAGGACAGAGACAGTCTTTCTTGGTACCTACTGATGTGAGGATGGCCTAATGCCAGGAAGGTCTGAGGAGGGGCCTTTCCTGAGAAAGAAGGTAGTGGCTCACCGCTGGCTCCTAACAGCTTCACAGAGTTGGACACGGAGACCAGATCTGAGAGAGAACAGCCCATTATGGGGGAATATATTATGGCCCACCAGTCAAAGGACACTCCATATTTTCACAGACCTACTTGGGGGTCTGTGTGGGTGTGGGTGTGGGTGTGGGTTTGTGGTTTTGTCTCATGTTCTGAGAATAGGTAGGAAAGTCGTTTTGTTTGGTTTGGTGTGAATTGTTTCTAGTAAGTCTTTTGACAAGGCGAGTGTTTCTATGTCTGTGTATCCCACTGTGTCCGTGGTTGTAGACATTAGAAAAGAGAGCGCATCAATACATATGTCCTATCTAGTAGAAATCTTACCAGCGTTCATCCTGTCCTATTTATGAATGGTCTACGGCTTGCCATATGGATCGGCCACTCCTAATATCTTCCTAAGATCCTATTTTCTTTCTGAATTTTGGCCAAACTCCAGAATAGGCTCATGGTTTTGTGTCCAAGATATGTACCACCTTTAAGCTCTGTGACATGGCCATGTACTGGATAGCTGAAGGCAATGGTGAGCATCTCAGAAAACTCAGATATCAGTGTGATCAGGAAAGTCTCAGTGGAGAAACCCTGCTTTGGGCCTTTTGCTTACCTATTGTTCTATTGCCCTTAATGTCAGGAAAGTCTTTGCCTCAGGCCACCCCTTTGTGAAGACTGAAGAGTTTTCAAATGGAAATGAATGGGCATCACCTTTGGCTCTTTGCTTAATTGCTTTGGAATGGGATGTGTCTGAATCAGCTTCTTGGCCCTGTGTGAGGTTGTGGCTTAGATTCTCAGCACCTAATGGATCTAAAAAAATCCCATGTGTGCATCCAAAACCAAAATACCCATAAGAGCAGTCATTGTGGATGAAGTCTCTTACCTTCCTCTGTAAAGTTCCTGACCTCCATCTTTGAGAATAGGGATCCTTTGGGTCAAATGAGTTCTTCAAATCACTACAGAGGCTAGGCCATAGGTGCTTGGGTTTTCTCATGACCCCAATTAACATAAGGAATCTAGACCCCACAGTAATTAGGCCACAAAATGGAGAATCAGAGCAGTATTAAGGGCAGGCCTCTTTCATCACTTCTGGTTCACATGAAGGGTCTCCCTGCCACACTGACTTTAAGCAAATGGGGGAAAGGGACCTTATTTTGGATACTGTCTTTGGCTTTGGCCCTCATGGAAACCTACAGCCTGAGGTTATGATTAGTGTCTATATGGAAGAAGATGAGGGCCATGTGGGAGTGTTTTGGTTTTAATTGTGGTCATTTTTGTGGCCGTTGGAAGAGATGACTGGGTCCACCTGGGCTTGAACACTGGTGTGATTCCCCTTAGAAACTGAGTTATGGAACTGACCTCAAAGAAGTATTGCCATGTATTGTGTTGGGATTTTAGGAGGCCACGCATGAGAGTCGCCCTTGGAAACTGAGATCAAGGCCCAGGGTGGCTTTCCACAGAGCACTGGGAATCTCAGGAAGGATATCACATGATTTTATTTTTAAAGAATTGGCAGCCATAGTTGCAAGTCAAAGCACAAAAGGATCACACATTGTAGACCTCAAATGCCTGGCTTAATGTGACCTTTTAGCCTGTCGTTGGGAATCATTGCCTGTTAGAATTCTCCAGAGATTTCATTGAAATAAGCTTCCTCTCCATTTCATGGTTCCTGAATGAATTAAACACCACAGTGCCTCAAACTTCATCCTTGAAAAAAGGCTAGATAAATACCATTAAATTTTTGAAATTCCCATGAACAGGTGTCAGTGGAGAACCTTTGGATGTCTTATAGATGATCATGAGTGTACCAGACAATGCCTTGATTGACTGGGTTTCATGAAAATCATGTAGAACAGAGATGCCAGTAATTTGGAGCCCGATGAGTAGTCGGCCTAGAGCAGTGGAGTGTAGGTGTTTGTTAAAACATCTGTGATGGGGTCATGTGGATCTGCCATTGGCTTCCAAATGGTTTGTGACTGACATGGTGCAGCCCCCATACCCTTGTATGTAAAGGCATCTTGTTATACGGAGAGGTTTCAGGGCAATGTTTAGAATCAGATTGCTATTGTCAAGGGGGCAAGCTATGTGGGATAGAAGCCTGGTTGGTGCACTCTCCTGCAGACCCTTAACCAACACACGTAACAGAACTCCCTCCAGCACTCTGTCCTAGTTGACCTCTTCGTATTTCGTGAAGCAAATACTAAACTCCCAAAGCAGCTGCAAGAAACACCATGAAAAGTAGAGAAAGACCAAATGGCTTCAAAGTCCACACTGGGAGACACTTTGCCCCCAAATGGCAACAAATTACCTACAAAGAGAGAATTCAGCCCTGCTGCCTCATGTTTATTGGAAAATAAGAAACCATGTGCTCCAGGTCACACAGATGCAGACCCAGATTTGATGGTCTCACTACAAAGGAAGTTAAAACTCCTGACAACAACATATATTTCAAGTGCCCAACCTCAGAGGCAGTTTCTCAAGAAGTCTTTAGGCCAACAGAGCTCCATGTTTGTGGAGTTTTTACCATGTACCTTACTTTTCGAAACACCTCTACCACCTCCAAGGTTGTTAACTACTGAGAATTTTCCATTCCAGATGTGTAATCACAGATTTTCTAACTCTTCTTCTCTTATTGTGTCTTACTTGGGGTGAAGGTAATGTCAAGGCATTGTTCTGAATGAGAGTGGGAAGACTTTTGGGTAGCACATATTTGCATAAACATTGGATTCATTTTCCAATTTTCTATTCGAAATACTGAATCCCTGACTGTCAGAGGTAGAAGGAATTCTATTCTACTTCAAAGAATAGCCTGACACTTACAAGAAACAGCCACCAGGAGACATCCTGTCTGAGAGACATCCTGTAGCCATCTGTCTCCCTGAGACATCCTGCGGCCATTTGTCTTTCTGAAACTTCCTGAGGTTATCTCACCTTGTGAAGACATCTAGGAACTGCCGATAAGAGAGATTTCCCACATCCAGCATACAAATACCCCTGTGTGAACAATAAAAGTTTGCAGCTTGATCAGAACTCCTGTCTTGCTGTCATCTCTCGTGTCTCTTGTCCCTTCATTCCTCCCTATCTAGGTTCGCTGCCCACGTTGATGTGTCCTGCCGGCTGGGACATCTGGCGCCCACCGACTGGGGCTTGAGCTTTTGATTGAGGGGGACCCCGTCCTCCTGGAAGATTTGGTCAAGCGGAGCTTCCAATAACTGCAGAAGACACCACCGAGAGACAGATCCAGGAGGAGCGTGGGGATGACGCACGGTGATTGACCCACTATGGGACAAGCAGTTTCGTCATATGATTTGTTTTTGTCAGGCTACAAGGAGTCCTTGCAGACATGGGGGCGCGTGTTTAGATAAAAGACTTAATTTTTTTTTTCATACATAAGAGAGCAGTGTCCATGGTTTCCTCTTGAAAGGACCATTGATGGTAAAAGATGGCTTGCAGTAGGAGACTGTTTAAAAGATTATTATGAATCCTTTGGCCCAGAAAAAGTGCCTGTTCCCACCTTTTCTTACTGGAACTTAATTAATGAAATTCTTAAAAGTTCACCCTTTGACAATGGTACCTTAAAACTTGTCGAGGTTGGGGAAGAGGCTATGCAAATACTTCTCGTATCCCCTCGGCATGCCCATCAGTTAGTATAGACATAGACCCTTCTCAGGCTCCCCAGGACCATGGGAACCTTCCTGGTCCCCCTCAAAATACCACCCTAAGGATTAAGGCTCCAATGGTTACCAACTGCCTTTATCCAGTTTTAAATTCCGGAGACTCATTGACCCCTGTAGAGGAGGCTACCTTGGAGAAGGAAGCAGCTCGCTACCATTCAGAAGACCCTGCACCTCTCAAGACCCTGCCACAGCCTATAGGACTTACACATCCAACCCCTCCTATATCCCTCCTGCCTTTTGTGCTCTGGACCTTCAGGGTACAAATGCCCCCCCCCCAGATATTTTTTCCCCACTTCCCTTGCCTAAACTGGCTCCTTTGTGAGCATCCTTCCAACATAGACAGGAACAGATCCAACCTTTAAAAGAATTAAGATCCCTTCACTCTGAGCTCTGTTCATTAGCCTTAGGTATGGAGTCAAAGTAACTGGCCTACAGTGGTCTAATACAAAGGCGAAGCCACTCCATCAACCTGTGCTCGCCTTCCCAGTCACCACCAGTCAGATAGATAAGCCTGCCCAGGCTGAGGTCAAAGACTTAGACGAGGATCAAGAGGAGGAAGCGGAGAAATGGAATAAGGAGATCAGGACTCAGAGGATGAGGAGTTCAGCCCTAGGCAGGCAGGAACCCAGAGTCTACAAAAAATTAAGCCTGCATTTTCCTGAAAAACTTAAAAAGGCTTGTGCTCACTATGGCCCCTTTGCACCCTACATGTTGGCTTTATTAGAAAGCCACAGCACACAATGACTTACTCCCAATGATTGGAAATTTTTAGACCAAGCTACCCTCAGTGCCAGAGACTTCCTGTTATGGAATGCAGATTTCAAAGAGCACTGTCGGGAAACTGCTCAAAAAATTTTAACTAAGGCCTCCTCTAAGTCCGGGACTTATGTTAAGCTAGTGGGCAATGAGCCTTTTGACACTAAAACTAAACAGGCACATTTCCCTGCTGGACTTTTGATGCAGATTCAGATGGCTGGCTTACATGCTTGGAGACACCTCCCTCAAAAGCCTCGGCTACCACTTCCCTGGCAAAAATTCGACAAGGGCCCGACGAGCCTTATAGCGACTTTGTTCCCAGGCTTAACCTAGCTGTGGAATGCTTGCTTGGACCAAGTGAAAACAAAAGCTCTTTTGTAAAACATCTTGCCTTTGAAAACGCCAACCCGGCATGTCAGGATGTTCTTCAACCACATAAGGATAAAGGGAAACTTTCTGACTTTATTAGACTCTATGCAGGGGTAGGTGCAGCTCATGCCATGGGTCTTGCCCTAGGTGCCACCTTTACCAAGACCTTTCACAATCCTGGCTCACGTACTTGCTTTACTTGTAAACAACCTGGCCATTTTGCACGCAAGTGTCCGACAGGCAAAGAAAGCCTAGGAATAGCATCTCCTTCAACTGGGGCTATACCGCCCCAAGCTACCCTTTGCCCTAGATGTGGTAAAGGTCATCACTGGGCCAGTGAGTGTAGATCTAAGACAAATGCCCTCAGACAGCCTATTTTTTCCTGCTTCTTGGGAAACTCCCTGCGGGGCCAGCCCCGGGCCACGACATCCCCCAGGACAAAACCAGGGGCAATAAGATTTTTTCCCTTCCAAACTCCCAACCTACCTCAAAATTCTTCTCCACAATTGCTTCCCTCCAACTAGCCACTCCAGGCAGCGCAGGATTGGACATCTGTGCCACCACTGAAACTATATTAGACTCAATGCAAGGGCCCCAGATAATACCCACTGGAATTATGGGTCCCCCTCCATCTCATATCTGTGCCCTTATTTTTGGAAGAGCCTCTACTAACTTACATGGTGTTCAGGTCTTCCATGGCATTAATTAAAATGACTTCACTGGAGAAAAAAAATACTGGCCACAGCTATTAATGGAGTTTTGGCCATCCCAGCAGGAACAAGTCTTGCACAATTAATACTCCTTCCCTTGAATCCAGGAGGCACTTAACCACCCAAACCTACCGCGGGGGACTGCCTCCTTGGGCTGCTCTGATGTAAATTGGGTTCAACCCGTTTCTCAAAATAGACCCACCATTTCCTTACTTATTGAAGGAAAGGAATTCCAAGGAATTCTAGATACTGGAGCTGATGCCACAATTATTTCTCAAAAATATTGGTCATCAGCTTGGATCCTCACCCCATCCTTGACTGACCTTAAAGGGATAGGACAGTCAAAAAATCCTCTGGTCAGCTCTACGGCTCTTATCTGGACTGATAAAGAGGGTAATAAGGGAATTGTCACTCCTTTCATTGTTCCTGACCTCCCTGTTAACCTATGGGCCCGAGATATTTTGAGTCAAATGGAAGTCATTCATGCCAGTCCCAATTCCATGGTGACTCATCAAATGCTTCGTATTCATTTTGTCCCTGGTATAGGCCTTGGGAGACTGAGACAAGGACTGGTTGAGCCAATAAAACCCATACAAAAAAGAAATACATATGGACTTGGGTATTCGGATTTTTAGTGTCAGTCTCTGACTCTCCTGTACCCCATGGAGATAAAATTATTTGGGAGACTCAGACTCTTGTGTGGTTGGATCAATGGTCCCTTACCCAAGAAAATTTGGAGGCTGCCTCCATGTTAGTGCAGGAACAGCTGGCAGCCGGCCATGTAGAGCCCTCAACCTCACCATCGAATACTCCAATTTTTGTTATCAAGTAAAAATCAGGCAAGTGGTGCCTTTTACAATATTTGTGTGCCATTAATAAACCTATGTGCCGAATAAGAGCACTACAGCCAGGCATTCCCACACCAGTGGCTATTCCCAAAAACTATTGTAAAATGATTATTGACTTAAAAGATTGTTTTTTTTTTTACCATTCCTTTACATCCTGAGGATAGACACTATTTTGCCTTTAGTCTCCCTCACCTTAATTTTCAGGGCTCTATGCAGAGATTTCAATGGAAGGTTCTTCCCCAAGGTATGGCCAACAGCCCTAGTCTTTGCCAAAAATATGTTGCTCAAGCAGTAGACCCTGTGAGAGAGCTATGGCCACAAATTTATATTTTACATTATATGGATGATTTGTAATTGCTGCACCTAATAACCATGACCTTAATAATTGTTACTTGGACCTTTACAAAATCCTCACAACCTTGGGACTACAGATAGCTCCTAATAAGGTTAAAACACAGGACTGTTATACCTATTTGGTCCTTAAACTTCAAGATAATCAGATCCAAATTCCTAAGATACAACTATGGGTGGACCATCTTCACACCCTTAATGATTTTCAAAAATTACTGGGGAATATTCAATGGCTAAAAACATATTTAAAATTACCCACTTGTATACTTTTGTCCCTTAATGATATTTTGAGAGGTGATTCCCACCCCTCCTTCCCTCAAAAGCTTACTCCCGAGGCATGACAGGCATTAAACCAAGTCACAGAAGCCATTGCCAAACAGTTTTTTACAGAACATTCTTATAACCATCCTCTGGTTCTGGTTATTTTACACACTCCTCATACACCCACAGGAATATTTCGGCAGCGAAATACACATTTTAGAAATAAAGGCTGCCTTTGCTTTGGGTCCATTTACCCACCACATTCTCCAAGGTTATTACTGTTTTTCTTGCTCAGGTAGCTTCTATTATTTTTAAATGTCGTTTGCTATCTCGACAACATTTTGGCAAAGACCATGATAATATTTTAATTTCATATACTAAAGACCAAACCCAATTTTTACTACAGACAGAGAATGAATGGCTTTTTGAGAACAATTGATAACCACCTCCCCAATGACCCCCTTTTATATTTTGTCCAGTTACATCCATTTATTTTTGCCAAAATTACTCAAAAGGCTCCCATTCCTCAAGTCCTTACTGTCTTTACAGACGGTTCCAGTAATGGCCTAGCAGTCTTTGTTGTCAATAACCAACCTAACACCTTTGATACTGTCTATCATTCAGCACAGTTTGTGGAATTGTTTGCCATAACACAAGTTTTTAAAACATTTCTTGATAATCCTGTTAATATTTATACATACAGTGCCTACATTGCTCATTCTGTGCCCCTGCTTCAGATTTCACCCACCATTAAGGCTTCTTCCAATGTGGCCCATCGGTTTCACCAGCTTCAGAAGCTAATTCAGGCCAGACAACACCCATTTTTCTTAGGACACATCAGGGCACACTCTGATCTTCCCAGCCCTCTAACTCAAGGTAATGCCAAAGCTGATGCAGCAACTCGTTTCATCTTTTCAATTTTTGTTGGCTCCATTCAAAAGGCCATGGATTTACACAATCTTCACCATCTAAATTTCCAGAACCTTCGATAACTATGTAAAATTACCAGGCAACAGGCACGAGAAATAGTAAAAGCATGCCCTGGTTGCCCTGTCTCCCTCCCCATTCAACACTTGGGAGTTAACCCCCGAAGATTACTGTCCAATCAGTTTTGGCAAATGGATGTTACTCATTTTTCTGAATTTGGAAAAACCAAATATATACACGTTTCTGTAGATACCTTCAGCGGCCTTATTTTTGCATCACCACATTCTGGAGAGGCTATCAAAGATGTCCTTTCTCATCTTGTTTCAGTGTTTTCCGTAATGGGTAAACCAATACATATTAAAAAAAAAGATAATTGTCCTGCATATACCAGTGCCAAGTTTAAACAGTTTTGTGCTTCCTCGCAAATTTGTCATACTACTGGAATTCCATACAAGCCTCAGGCATTGTGGAACGTGCCCACCTTACCTAAAGACTTGGCTAACCCGCTTTAATGCTTCTGCACTTGTATTTACCACTCACAGGCATTGCATTAATCATGCATTATTTGCCCTTATTTTTCTTTCCCTAGACAATGAAGGCCATTCGGCTGCAGACTGACACTGGCAATCCTCGTCCAATTCTGTTCGCCCACCTGTTATGTGGCACAATCCCCTTACAAATAAATGGAAAGGCCCAGGTCCTGTCCTCATCTGTGGACGAGGCTCAGCTTGTGTTTTGGACCAAGAGCAAGCAGCCCCAAGATGGTTACCAGAACGCCTGGTTAAACAGGTTAATGGCTTACCTCAACACAGGGATGGAGGCCCTCACCCTGAGGACAAATTTTCCTCTTTTTCAGATGCAGCCAACAATCTGTGTGAGGATCCTACTTAAGGCACTTCTGCTGAACAGGATTGTACACGGAGGCTTTGGCCCTCCACCTTCCAACATCATGGAGTACCTTTTTGGCCCTCCCTGTGAACGCAAGGGAGGATCTTGGACTCAGGCTCCCACTAGTTTGACCCAGACTGCTGACTGCGTGACTAAGGTGGCTTACCTCCAGGCCGAGGTTGACCATAAACTCAGAGGAGTTCATCAGCCTAAATTGGTATGTGTTAACAAGCCAAAGATTATTCCCCCTAGTACAAGTAATGCTCTCTAAAATTGTTCTGCAACTTGAACGCATACCCAAGAGATGCATGCCACTTGTTATGCGTCGGCCTCAATTTGTGTCAACAAGAAGGGAGAACAATTTTTTGAAGCCTCCCTAACTAAAACTCATGCAGCAGGAGGGACCACTATTCATTATACCCCCGTTCTTTTTGACCGGGGAGGAGAAGGCAAATACACCAAGCTACAGTCAGCTGGGTGCCAAGGCCCTGTTGGTAAACCCCCCTTCTGCCCCATTAAGGCACCTACAGGGGTCGCTGATGGTGGAGGATTCCCTTATGCTGTCAAGCATCTTCAGATAATCAAACTTTTGAAACCCCAAATCCCTGAGCTCACATATCATCTCTTAATATAGAGAAAATGCCAGCTCCCCGGTTTAGATAACAATATATTAGATATTTTGGAAACTACCTTCTCCTTGCTTAATAATTCCAACCCCACCTTTGCTGGTGATTGCTGGCTCTCCATGACAACAGGGGCAATCATGCCTATTGCAGTTCCTATTAATTCTATCATAGACGATGATAATACATGCCAACCCAGATTTCCTTTTAAAGTACAGTCTATAGGCACTTTTACAATATGTCTTTTAGGCGCGATGCAAAATAATACCTATGATATTGATGTTGGAGTTTCTTCCTTTGGAAATTGCTCAACACTACAAAACTATTCCTCACCCACCCCATCTCTTTGTCCCTCCAATGGCACAGTTTTTATGTGTGGAGGAAACTCGGCCTTCCTGAGGCTTCCATCGAATTGGACCGTTGGCTGTGTTCTTGCCTTATTACTCCCTGATATAACTATTGTCCCAGGAGACAAAACTCTATGCATTCCTAGTCTAGACACCTCAGTCAAAAGACACAGGCGGGCAATACAGGCCTTTCCACTCTTTGCCAGCCTTGGAATAACAGCTGCTGTGAACACAGGTACAGCTGGCTTAGGCATGGCTATACACTCTTAGCGTCGCCTGTCTCAACAACTTATAAATGATGTAAAAACTCTATCAGGAACCATTAAAGATTTGCAGGACCTAGTAGACTCCCTGGCAGAAGTGTTCCTTCAAAACAGAGAAGGCTTAGATTTACTGACAGCTAACCAGGGAGGTATTTGCTTGGCCTTAGGGGCACGATGCTGCTTTAATGCCAATAAATCAGTCATAGTACGCACTAAAATTAAGCAGCTTCAAGAAGATCTAGAAAAGAGATGAAGGGAACTTTTTGAAAATCCCCTCTGGACTGGGTTTAATGGATTTCTACCCTACCTTCTTCCCCTATTAGGCCCTTTGTTGGGTTTACTTTTAATGGTGTCCATAGGACCCTGCATTATAAACAGGCTTGTACAATTTATTATAGAACAGATTAATATTTTGGCCTCTAAGCCCATACAGGTCCACTATCATCACCTGGAGATGGAAGACCATGCTGCCAACATTTAAAAGGATGTTCTACCCTTCTCACAGGCTTATTTCTTAAGTTTACATCCCCACAGATCTCTCTTTCTTACATTAAACTATAAGTAACAGCTCTGACCAACCATCTTCTGCCATTGCCATAAGGGTTCGTCCTCCATGGGCCCCTTCTCTTGGGGGGGGGATGCACCCATGGAGTGAGGACGTTAGGCCATAATAACGGAGGATGCAGGATGGACTGCAGGAGGATGGATCCACGGATACCAAAACAGAAGACCTCTTAGTGACACGCTCTGGTGCATGGCGGTCGGCATGCTTCCCTTTTAAAGCCGTCTCCTCCAAAAATATGCCAAGGCCACCACGAAATCTTGTAAACATGCTCTCTCGAATCAGGAGATATTCAAAGGCCTGCTAGAGAAACAGAGCCTCTATCACCCCCTAAAACATTGGCCGGTAAGGTATGGTCAAATATTTTATATAAGAAAGGGGGAGAGGTCAGGGGCTAGAAGGAAGTTCTCCTTCAAAGTATAGCCTGACACTGAAAAGAAACAGCTCCCTGGGAGATATCCTGCCTGGGAGACATCCCGCAGCCATCTATCTCCCTGAGACATCCTGCAGCCATCTGTCTTCCGGCAACATCCTGAGGTTATCTCACTTTCTGAAGACATCCAGCAACTGCCGATAAGAGAGCTTTCCCATCCACAGCATATAAATTTCCATGTGAGAACAATAAAAGTTTGCAGCATGATCAGAACTCCAGTCTTGCTGTAATCTCTCGTGTCTCTTGTCCCTTCATTCCTCCCCAACTAAGTTTCTTGCCCACGTTGATGTGTCCCGCCGGCCGGGACAACTGACACTAACCCATACCCTACTACACTCTGACAACTAATCCTAATATGATGGAGAAAAATAACCCAAACAGAATAGAAATACAAGCAGTTCAGAGGAGGCATGGTGTATATTTGGACTTGCCTTTTGCATGATATAGGGTAAGTGTTATAAATCTAGTTAACAACACCTACTATCTTCCTAAGCTCCTGTTTTCTTCCTGAATTCTGGCCACTCTCCAGAATAGGCTCATGGTTTTGTGTCCACGATATGTACGACCTCCAAGCTCTGTGACATGGCCATGTACTGGATAGCTGAAGGGAATGCGAGCATCTCAGAAAACTCAGATATCAGTGTGACCAGGAAAGTCTCAGTGGAGAAACCCTGCTTTGGGCCTTTTGCTAACCTATTTGCCTGTTGCCATGAATGTCAGGAAGGTCTTTGCCTCAGGCCAGCCCTTTGTGAATCCTGAAGAAAACTGTTTTCAAATGGTAATAAATGGGCATCACCTGTGGCTCTTTGCTTAAATGCTTTGGAAAGGGATGTGTCTGAATCTGCCTCTTTGCCCTGTGTGAGGTAGTGGCTTAGATTCTCAGCACCAGTTGGATCTAAAGAAAAATCCAATGTGTGCATCCAAAACCAAAATGCAAAAAAAGATCAGTCATGGTGTATGAAGTTTCTCACCTTCCTCTTTTAGGTTCCTGACCTCCATCAAGTGAGAATAGGGATCCTTTGGGACAAATAAGTTCTTTCATGCCCTGTAGAGATGATTGGGTTTTCTAATGACTCCAAATCACATGAAGAAACTATACCTGACAGTCAGTAGGCCTCAAATTGGAGAAGCAGAGCAGTATTAATGGCAGACCTATGTGATCAATCCTGGTTCACAGAAATGGTGTCCAGGCTACCCTGAGGTTAGGCAAATGAAGGGAAAGAGACCTTATTTTGGAAACTCTCTTTGGCTGTGCCATTCATGGAAACATCCAGCCAGAGGTTATGATGAATGTATATATGGAAGAAGATGAGGGCCTTGGTGGAGTGTTTTGGTTTTAATTGTGGTCATTTGTGTGGAGTTTGGAAGAGATGACTGGGTCCACCTGGGCTTGAACTCTTTTGTGATTCCCCTCAGAGACTGAGTTCAGTGACTGACCTCAGAGAAGTAATTGCTTTGGAAAGGGATGTGTCTTAATCAGCCTCTTGGCCCTGTGTGAGGCTGTGGCTTTGATTACCAGCACCGTATGGATCTAAAAATGATCCCATGTCTGCTTCCAAAACCAAAATGGCCAAAATTGCAGTCATTGGTGATGAAGTCTCTCGCCTTCCTTTGTAAGGTTCTGAAAGAATAAAAGAAATTGAAATTGAAACGTAAAGAAACAGGTTCTGTAAAGTGTCCAGGCTGCACGCAGAACCTGAAATTCCTGTGGCAGTTAAGACAATTCCCGGAACTACCCATTAGATGTGTGTTGAAATCTTCCCTGACCACCTAGTTACTTAACAACCTCTTCCCCAAAACCGTGCAGCTAAGCACATATACATCTCAGGGCTTCAACCAATCAGTTTAAATGTATACCCCTACTCAGGGCTGACCAATCACCCCCTGCCTGAACTGTTCCCACCAATGAATGTGCAAATCATGTTTTAGAGTTGTTATTTGATTTTCCCACAGTATACGGTGATTTGCTAAAGGAAGGTAGGATGTATGTTAAGTCCCTGCCCTCTCTAAAGAATGTATATAAAATCTGCTCATGTTGTTCTTGGGGCTCTTTGTTTTTTGCTCCTCTGAAGTGAGCTTTGAGCCCCAGCATGCTGGACCCCCAATAAACCCTTTGCTGTTTCATGAGAAATTCTCTTGGTGGTCTTTTCCTCCGACGTTCGGCCCACCTTTTCATCTGGAGGCCCTAGCTGAGAAATCCAGCAGTGACGAACAAAAGACCCCAATGGACTCCTTTCAGAGTAATTAAGGTGCCTCTTTCTGGTTTCAGGTTTCAGGTTAGGGCTTGGCAAAATGGCTGTCGGTGAAGAACATTAGCTCTCTGCGATGGTGGCTGACAGATGTGTAACAGAGTCACAGGCCACGTCCCTGGGGGAAACTCCAGAGGACTCGGGAAATTGAGGATTAGTAGATTCCTCAACTTGGTTATTTTTTGCTTCAGGATTCGGTTTTCCAGCCCATCAGGTTTTGCTGGCTACTCAGTTTTGTTCATTGTCAGGAACTCATGTTGAGTTTACTGTCTGTCTTTATTGTCTAACCCATCAGGTTTGGCCAGTTACTCAGTTCTAATCTTTTTCTTGGACTCATGTTAAACGTTTACTGTTTGTCTTTGTCTGTGTCACGTTTGTGTATTCACTGTCCCTGTTTGAGTAACTCCCATTATGGGACATTATGGGACAAAGCACTTCCATGCCTCTGTCTCTTAACCTTGATCATTGGACTGATGTTCGCTCAAGTACCAAGAATCTTTCTTTTTCAGTAAAATGCCGGATCTGGCAGACTCTCTGTGCTTCAGAATGGCCCATCCTAGGAGTCGGATGGCCCCGAGAAGAATCCTTCCACTTCCCTCTAATCCGAAAAGTCAGAGATATTGTCTTTCACCGGGGCCACTTGGCCACCTAGATTAACAGCCATATACCCCTTCCCCCACGATCTTATCATTCCAACATTCTGCTCCTCCCCCTCTTCCCTCCATTCTGAGTCAGAAGACTGGACACTCCTCTCTCTCCTTATCCTCTACCCTCGCTCCCCAACCCACAACATGTTCCAGATGATCCTCCCGCCGCTGACTCAGCCTCTCCGCCGCTAGAGGCAATTGGGCCAGACCCAAGCCCTCCAGGGGACTTCCCCGCAGCAGCAGCAGACCCTGCTCCCCTGAAGGAAGCTGGGCCACCTAAAGGAACCCGCAGGAGATAAATAATATAAAACTCGGAAGCCCCAGTGATGCTCCCTCTCTGTCCCTACGGGCCCATGAACCGACCCAACTGGGACCCCAACACCTTTGAATGTAGGTAGCATCTGTCCACTTATCGCCGTTCTCTAATAGTGGGTCTCTGAGCGGCCGCCAGAGGGCCGACTAATTTGGCCAAGGTAAGAGAGATTATCCAAGGGCCTAATGAGTCTCCTTCTATGTTTCTGGATAGAATTATGGAAGCGTATAGGAAATATATTCCTTTTGATCCTCAGGCAGAAGACCAAAAGCCATCTGTTGCAATGGCCTTTATCGAGCAGACTGCCCTAGATATTAAGAGAAAGTTACAACGTCTAGATGGATTATAAGATATGACCTGAAGAGATTTAGTCAGAGAAGCTGAGAAAGTATATTATAAGAGAGAAACTGAGGAGGAAAGGGAATAGAGGAGAGAGAAGGAAAGGGAACAAAAGAAGGAGGAAAGAAGCAAATGGCAGAGTAAAGCATTGCCTAAGGTTCTGGTCACAGCAGCAAATAGGCCAGAAGTTAAAAAGCAGGGATACATAAAGGCATACCTGGGCCCACGCCAAAGGCTGCCGTTGGCCTCAAATCAATGTGCCCACTGTAATAAAAAAGAACACTGGGCCAAAGAGTGCCCCCAAAAGAAGCAGCCACGCCAGCCCACCGTGCTGACTCTAGAAGAGGACTAGGAAATTCGGGGCTCAGATCCCCTCCCCCAGCTCAGAGTAAAATTTGAAGTTGAGGGGAACACAGTGAACTTTGAAGTGATTACAGGAGCAGTATACTCAGCCCTTAAGACTTCACTGGCCCCCCTATCAATTAAATCGTCCCTAGCTCAAGGGGCTAATGGCAGTAGATATCAGGCTTGGACAACTAAGATGAATATGGACCTCGGAAAGGAAAAAGTCCACCACTCTTTCCTAGTAATCCCAGAATGCCCGGCCCCATTGATGGGCAGGAATATGCTTACCAAACTCTGGACTAGAATAACCTTTAACCCTAATGGTCCCCAAGTGGGGGTTCTAAAGCCTGCAGTATTAACTCCCATAGTAACATCTTTGACTATGTCTGTAGAAGATGAACATCAACTCTTCGCGCCCCCTAGGACTGATCAAACAGGCAAACTACCCCAGAAATGGATAAAAGATTATCCTAATGCCTGGGCAGAAACTGCTGGGTTAGGTCTAGCCATCAACAACCTCCAATAGTAGTAGAATTAAAAGCCTCTGCGTCTCCAATTAGTGTTAAACAATATCCTCTAAGCAAAGAAGCTAAGGATGGGATAAGGCCCCATATTCATAAATACCTGGGTCTTGGGGTCCTAAGGCCCTGTCAATCAGCCTGGAACACCCCCCGGTACCAGTAAGAAAGCCAGGAACTGGGGACTACCGTCCTGTTCAAGACCTAAGAGAGATAAACAACAGAGTGCAGGACATTCACCCCACAGTACCCAATCCATATAATTTGCTTAGCACTCTGAATCCGGAGCAGAAATGGTACACTGTGCTGGACTTAAAAGATGCTTACTTCTGCTCGCCTCTACATAAGGACTGTCAGTTGCTGTTAGCTTTAGAGTGGATAGACCCAGAACCTGGAACATCTGGCCAACTAACCTGGACTAGACTCCCACAGGGGTTCAAAAAATCCCCCATTCTCTTTGATGAAGCCCTCCACAGAGACATCAATGACTTCAAAACTGCACACCCCGAAGTCACCCTACTACAATAGTGGATGATCTTCTACTGGCAGCCAACACCAAGGAGACCTATGAGTCTGGGACCCAAGCACTATTATTCGAGCTTGCTCGGCTTGGATATATGGCTTCTGCCAAAAGGCCCAAACTTGTCAGCAAGAAGTAATCTTCCTGGGTTATTCTCTTAGGGGTTGCAAACGATGGCTCCCTGAGCCCAGAAAAAAAACCGTTTTGCAGATACTGCCCCCATCTAATTAGAGAAAACTCAGAGAGTTTCTTGGGACTGCCAGCTTTTGCAGGTTATGGATTCCTGGGTTCGCATCTCTGGCTGCCCCTTTATACCCGCTGATAAAGGGGGATGCCCACTTCCAATGGACCCCTGAGCACCAACAAGCTTTTGATAATGTCAAAAAAAGGTGCTGCTATCTGCTCCGGCCTTAGCACTCCCAGATGTAGAAAACCCTTCACTCTCTATATCGAGGAAAAGAAAGGAATAGCACGGGAAGTGCTCACTCAGTCTTTGGGACCTTGGAAAAAGCCAGTAGCGTATTTATCCAAAAAACTGGACCCATTGGCTAGCGGGTGGCCCCATTGCTTAAGTGCTATAGCAGCGGCAGCCCTTCTAATAAAAGATGCTCATTAATTAACGTTGGGACAGAAGCTAACCATTATAGCCCCCCATGCCCTGGAGAGCATCATCTGTTAGCCTCCAGAGAGGTGGCAATCAAACTCCAGAATAAACCACTACCAGAGCCTCTTGCTTGACAAAGACAGAATAACACTGGGACCCCCTGCTCCACTCAACCCACCTACACTGCTGCCAGAAGAATCATCAGGACCCGTCACTCATGAGTGTCAACACATACTGGCAAGGAAACCAGTATACAACAAGACTTGAAGGATCAGCCACTGCCTCGCCCTGAAGTCGTATGGTTTACGGATGGCAGCAGCTTCCTCCAAGATGGTAAGCGGCGGGCTGGAGCAGCAGCAGTTAGCAAAACTGATTTCATCTGATACTCTGGTCTCCCAGAAGGGACATCAGTCCAAAAAGCAGAACTGATTGCCCTTATGAAAGCATTGGAACTAGCAACAGGGAAAAGGGCCACCATATAAACTGATAGCCACTATGCATTTGCCACTGTTCATATGCTCGGGACTATTTACCAACAATGCGGGCTATTAACCTCTGCCGGAAAAAAAATAAAAAAATAAAGATTAGATCCTCCACCTTGGCTCAGCAGTGCAGGGCCATAAGGAACTAGCTATAGTGGACTGTCCCGGGCACCAGAAGAGAAACAACCCTGTGGCAGTTGGAAACAGAAGGGCAGATGAGGAAGCTTAATTGGCAGCCCTAAACAGAGTGACTCTGTTAACTTTTTCCACACCGGGGGGAACAAAAATCAGGAGACTTGGCTGCCCCGGAACATTCAGGCAACTTATCATCTGAGGAGACAGATACAGAAATCTGGGACCCTACAGAGCCAAGTTTACAATTTCAAAAAGCCCACCTTTATGTCAAAGACGTACACCAGCTAAACCACTTAGGCTCAAAGAAGTTATAGGCACTCTTAAAGGACCGAAGAAAGGACTTATTATTGACTGACTCAAAGAGGAAAAAAATAGCTGAGCAGGTGACTAGAGCTTTTCAAGTCTTCCAATTAGTTAATACTTTCCCATCCAAGATTCCTGCAGGGAAGCGCATACGAGGAACCAGACCAGGACAATTCTGGGAAGTGGACTTTTCTGAAATTAAGCCAGCAAGGTATGGACTTAAATATCTCCTAGTCTTTGTAGATACTTTTTCAGGATGGGTCGAAGCCTTCCCCATGAAGAAAGAAACAGCTCAGATGGTGGTCAAAAAGATCCTAGAAGACAGTTTTCCAAGGTTCGGCCTGCCTAAGGTAATAGGGTCTGATAACGGACCAGCATCCGTGGCCCAGGTAAGTCAGGGATTTTCCAGGACCCTGGGGATTACTTGGAAGTTATATTGTGCTTATAGACCCCAGAGCTCAGGACAGGTAGAAACGATGAATAGAACCATCAAAGAGACTTAACGAAATTAATCTTGGAGACCGGCATAAAAAATTGGACTATGCTCCTACCTCATGTACTTTTTCGTGCAAGAAATACCCCTCCGCCCCTTTGTGTAACCTCACCCCTTATGAAATTCTCTACGGTGCCCCTCCTCCATTAAGGGACCTAACCCCAACTCTGAGATTAATGATTCCTTTCACACACCCTTGCTAGACAGACTTAAAGCCCTTGAACAAACCCAGCACCCAGCGATACCTGTGGAAACAGTTGGCCACTGCTTATCATCCTGGAGACGAGGGAACTCCACATCGATATCAAGTGGGAGACTTCGTCTACATGAGACAGTATCGGGTGTCATCCCTGGAACCCTGCTGGAAAGGACCATACCAGGTGCTGCTTATAACACCTACAGTGGTGAAAGTGGATGGGATCACTTCCTGGATCCATGCCTCCCATCTCAATCCTGTGCCCTGTCCATACTCTGGCTGGAAACTGGAACAGACTGGTAACCCTCTCAAGTTGCATGTCTGTGGTGTGGGTAGGGCTATGGATTCTTCCCCTGACCACCAGCAGTCCTAATCCCCATCAGCCTGTTCAGCAACAATGGCAAGTTATAAATCCTACTGGGCAAGTAGTGTGGTCTATTTCACATACAGCCCCCTTATGGACTTGGTGGCCATCTCTCCACCCGGACATTTGTCAGCTTGCCATAGGCCTCTCTGACTGGGATCTCCCTGACATAGTGGACCCCACACAGATCCCACTAAAGCCCAAACCAACTTACCCCATGAATTATTGATGTCATCTCCCCAGCTCAGGTGTAAACTAGCCAGTCTTGTTTATTAAGTGTGCCCAGCTGATTTCTGAAATCGCAAACAGGCCCAAACCTGTGGAGGACCCAGTGACTTTTATTGTAGATCTTGGGGTTGTGAACACACGGGAGCTACATTGTGAAACCCAAACTCCCCAGACAGTATGATTCGGTAGGATGAAATGACATCTGGATTGATCCCAATAAATGTGCCGCTATCCAAGTGGTGTCAAAAACTTGCTGTGGAAAAAATAGTCTATGTTACCCCCTCAATATAACTTTCACTTCCAAAGGAAGGGGCTACCTCAGAACAACATGGCCTATGGGAAATACTTGGGGAATGCGATTCTATATTAATGGCCCTGGCTATGACTTTGGTCTCTGGTTCACCATTCGGCTTAAAAAGGAAGAAAATCCCACAGCAATAGGGCCCAATCCATTCAAGTCTGGAATTAAGCCTCCTAAACCTCCCATGCCTAGATCTACCAAAACCCCTCTACCATCTCATACTTCGCAGTTTCCGTCTTTGACTACTTCCCCAGTCCAGAGTACAGCTGACTCCTCCCCCTGGGAACTAATTAAAGGAACCTTTATGGTACTGAACTCCACACAGTCAGAACTCCTTGCATTTCAGCCCAGGTATTTGACAGCTCTGTACATTATGGTGTAATGGTGCAGATACCCCCCAGGGTGCTCTATCATGATCCAGAATCCTTTGAAGGTCTACTAGGTGGACAAACAGCCCGATTTTGCCGGGAGCCAGTGTCCCTTACTCTAGCCATCCTATTGGGGCTAGGAGCTGCTGCAGGAGTGGGTACAGGAACAGCTGATATGATCCATGGGTCACAACAAATGGACTGATTAGAAACAGCAATAAATCAAGACTTGAAGACGTTAGAGACCTCCATCACAGTTTTTCAGGAATCCTTAACCTCTCTCTCTAAAGTTGTTTTACAGAACAGGTGAGGATTAGACCTCCATTTAATAAGGGAGGGGGGCCTCTGTGCTGTACTGAGAGAAAAATGCTGTTTTTATGCTGACCATACTGGAGTTGTAAAATAATCCATGAGTAAATTGAGAAAATGCCTTGAAGAGCACCAGAGAGAAAGGGAGATTCAACAAGTGTGGTTTGAGTCATGGTTTACCTTGTCCCCCTGGTTAACTACACTCCTATCAGCCTTAGCTGGACCCCTGATCATGCTTATGGTGTTGATAACTGTGGGACCTTGTTTGCTTAACCTCATAGTTTCCTTTCTCCAGGCTCAGATTGGGCAGGTAAAACTCATGGTAATCAGACAGAAATACACTTCACTGGCAGAAATAGAATGTGAGACCCCACAAAAATTATGATTCATTACTTTTAAAATTAAAAGTAGGCAGAAAAAGGAGAAATGAAAGAATTAAAGAAATTAAAATTGAAACGTAAAGAACCAGGTTTTGTAAAGTTTACAAGCTGTGCTCAGAACCTGAAATTCCTGTGTCAGTGAAGACAATTCCCGGAACTGCCCATTAGATGTGTTGAAATCTTTCCTGACCACCTAGTTACTTAACAACCCCTTCCCAGAAACCGTGCATCTCAGCACGTATACATCTCAGGGCTTCAACCAATCAGTTTAAATGTATACCCCTTCTCAGGGCTGACCAATCACCCCCTGCCCGAACTGTTCCCGCCAATGAATGTGCTAATCATGTTTTAGAGTTGATATTTGATTTTCCCACAGTATATGATATTTGCTAAAGGAGGCTATGATGTATATAAAGTCCCTGCACTCTCTAAAGATTGTATATAATCTCTTCTCAAGTTGTTCTCGGGGCTCTTTGTTCTTTCCTCCTCTGAAGTGAGCTTTCAGCCCCAGCATGCTGGACCCCCAATAAACCATTTGCTGTGGCATGAGACAATAGGTGCTTGGGTTTTCTCATGTCTCCAAATCACATAAAGAATCTATACCTGACAGTCAGTAAGGCTCAAATTGGAGAAGCAGTGCAGTATTAGCGGCAGGGCTATTTGATCACTCCTGATTCAAAGGAAGGGTGTTCAGGCCACCCAATGCCCTTCTGGACTTCAAATATTACCTAGATTTCTGTTTTCATACTTATATTTCACCAGTATATTCTTGTAAATATCGCAGGTTCCCAATACCATAATTCATCCTGCAGAATGATTCCTAAACCAAATCGAACCTGTTATTACCCTTAACCATGCAATATTTCCTCAATATAACTTAACAGAAGAACAAGGATATTGTTGGTCTTACAATACAGGAATGTAGGGGATCTTCCTCCTGCTGAGAACCTCAAAGTTCCGTGCAGAAATGATCCCTGAAGAAGATGTAGACACCTATGAAAGACCTGAGAGAGCAAAAGTCAACTTCCATGTAAAACAACCTGGTCAAAATGAAGGGATGTGTCTGAAAGCCTCTCTCTTCTTAATGTAGATTAAATCGACCAAACCAGGCCTGTGTGGAGAGCTGTTCCCGGGTGCCTATGGTTGATATACCATTCTATCTTGTGAAAGTGTCACAGGAAGTATGGGCAGCCTCCATCTCATGGGACCCTTGGAAGCAACTGTTAGGAAAAAGTGGTTGCCAACCCAGTGACCTCATTCAGTTCGTGAAGGAAGTGACCTATCACACTTCCTTGGTGATGGAACTCTCTGAACTCGGGATCCAGGAAGCCAGGCACCCAGAGCCAGTCCCAGTCCCAGTCCCAGTGGTCTCATTTGTTTGGATTTACCAAGGACAGAGTCAGTCTTTCTTAGTACCTACTGAAGTGAGAATGGCCAAATGCCAGGAGAGCTCTGAAGAGAGGCCTTTTCTGAGAAAGCAGGTAGTGGCTCAACCATGGCTCCTGACAACTTCACAGAGTTGGCAAAGAAGTCCAGGTCTGAGATAGGACAGGCCATTTTGGTGGAACATAGTATGGCCCACCAGTCAGAGGACACTCAGGATACTCACAGACATACTTGGGGGAAGGAGATTCCGTTGTGGGTGTCTGTGTGAGTTTGTGGTTTTGTCTCATGTTCTGAGAATAGGTAGGAAAGGCGGTTTGTTTGTTTAGACTGGAATGTTTCTAGAAAGTAGTTTGACAACGCGAGTGTTTCTATGTCTGTGTATCCCACTGAATCCGTTTTTGTAGACATTTGAAAAGAGAATTCATCAATGGTTGTGTCCTGTCTAGTAGAAAGCTTCCCAGCATTCATCTTGCCAAATTAAAGAATAAAGAGCTGCTTGCCTTATGGATGGGCAACACCTATTATCTTCTTAAGTTCCTCTTTTCTTCCTGAATACTGGCCACTCTCCAGAATAGCCTCATGGTATTATTTCCAAGATATGTACCACCTCCAAGCTCTGTGACATGATCATGTACTGGATAGCTGAAGGGAATGAGAGCATCTCAGAAAACTCAGATATCAGTGCGACCAGTAAAGTCTCAGTGGAGAAATACTACTTTGGACTTTTGCTTACCTATTGTTCTGTTGTCCTGAATGTCAGGAACGTGTTTGCCTCAGGCCACCCCTGTGTGAAACCTGAAGAAATCAGTTTTCAAATGGAAAAGGATGGGCGTCACCTGTGGCTCTTTGCTTAATTGCTTTGGAAATGGATGTGGCTGAATCAGCCTCTTTGCCCTCTGTGAGGCAGTGGCTTAGATTCTCAGCACCTGATGGATCTAAAAAAAGTTTCCAAGTGTGCATCCAAAACCAAAATGGCCAAAAGAGCAGTCATTGTGGATGAAGTCTCTCGCCTTCCTCTGTAAGCTTCCTGACCTCCATCAAGTGAGAATAGGGATCCGTTGGGTCAAACCAGTTCTTCAAAGCTCTGCAGAGGCTAGCCAATAGGTGCTTGGGTTTTGTCAGGACACCAATTCACATAAAGAATCTATACCAGTCAGTTGGCCTCAAACTGGAGAAGCAGAGCAGTATTAAAGAAGGGCTATTTGATCACTCTTGGTTCACAGGAATGGTGTCTAGTCCACTCTGACTTTAGGCAAATGAGGGGCAAGGGAGCTTATTTTGGACACTGTCTTGGGCTGCGCCCGTCATGGAAACCTCTAGCTAGAGGTTATTCAGAGTGTCTATGTTGAAGAAGATGAGGGCCATGTGGGAGTTTTTTGGTTTTAATTGTGGTCAATTGTTGGTGGTTAGAAGAGAATCCTGGGTCCACCTGGGCTGGAATTCTGGTGCGATTCCCCTTAAAGACTGATTTCTGGAACTGACCTCAGAGAAATATTGCCATTAATTGTGTTGGGATTTTAGGCGGCCATGCATGAGAGTCGCCATTGGAAACTGAGATCTAAGCCTGGGGTGGCTATTCACCAAGCACTGTCAATCTCAGCCAGGACATCACATGATTTTATTCTGAAAGACTTGGCAGCCATTGTTGAGAGTCAAAACACACATGGACCTCACATTGTAGACCTCAATGGGCCTGGCTTCATGTGGCCTTTTGGCCACTCTTTGGGAAGACTTGCCTCTGAAAATTCTCCAGAGTTTTCCTTGAAATGTGCTTCCTAAAAATTTAATGGTTCCTGAATGAATTGAAACCCACAGTTTCTCCAACTTCATCCTTGAAAAATGTCTAGATAAATACCATGAAATTTTTGAAATTTCCACGACCAGGTGGCACTGGAGAACCTTTGGATGTCCTGTTGCTGATCAAGAGTGTACCAGACAGTGCCTTCCTTGACTGGGTTTCATGAAAATGGTGTAGAACAGAGCTGCCAGTATGGTGGAGCCTGTTGAGTAGTGGGCCCAGAGCTGTGGTGTGCAGTTGTGTGATAAAATATCTGTGGTGGGGTCATGTGGATCTTACTTTGGCTTCCAAAGGCTTGTGACTGACATGGTGCAGCCAGCATACCTTTGTATATTAAGCCATCTTGTTAGATGGAGAGTTTTCAGGGCAATGTTCAGAATCAAGTTGCTATGGTCAAGGGGGCAAGCAATGTGGCGTAGAAGCCTGGTTGGTGCATTCTCCTGCAGACCCTTACACACCACACGTGACAGAACTCCCTCCAGCACTGTGTCCCAGTGGAACTCCTTGTATTTTGTGAAGCAAATACCAAACTCCCAGTGCAGCAACAAGAAACACAACAAAATTGGAGAATGACCAAATGGCTTCACAGTCTACACGGAAAGATTCTTAGACCCCAGTGGCCACAGTAAACCCACAAAGAGAGAATTCAGCACTGCTACCTCATGTTCATTGGAAAATAAGAAACCATGTCCTCCATGTAACAGATGCATACACAGCTTTGATGGTCTCACTAAAAAAGGAAGCTAAAGCTCCTGAAAACAACATATATTTCAAGTGTACAACCTCAAAGACAGTTTCCCAGATGTCTTGAGGCCTGCACACTTCCATGTTTGTGGAGTTTTTACAGTCTCCATTACTTTTGGAAACTCCTCTACCACCTCCAGTGTTGTGAACTCCAGAGCATTTTCCATTCCAGATATGTATTCCTAGATTTTCTAACTCTTCTCCTCTAATTGTATCTTACTTGGGGCTAAGGTAATGTCAAGGCATTGTTCTGGATGAGAGTGGGAAGATTTTTTTGTAGCACATATTTGCATACACATTGGATTCATTTTCCAATTATTCATTCAAAATACTGAATCCCTCATAGTAACCCACTCCCTACTAGACTCTGACTACAAATCCTATTATGATGGATAAAAATAGACCAAACCAAATTGAAATACAAGTAGTTCAGAGGATGCAAGGTTAACATTTGGACGTTCCTTTTGCATTATATATGGTAGGAGTTTTAAATCTAGTCATTTTTTTGTTGAAACACTTCTCCATGTGTTTTTAAAGTTAACAAATATGTGAATTCGTGTCTCCATTTCTCTGTAGCCTATTCAGCACATATATTTTTATATGCACATATAGAATCCTACCTGGTACCACACGTACATTCTTGTGAGGTGGCTCACTTGGCAGATACAAATTGTGAGAAGAGATCACTCCTGTTAAACACTGTTGAAACGGAAAATTCAACCTATGAGTGAGTATCCTAGCTGAACAACATTATACATAAATTCATGTTCAGTAAAATGAATATTTTTAGATCTGTGGATGATATATATTTCATGGTGAATTTCATTTGGCTTGTATATTAATACTTTTTAATTTCTGTGTGTGTATTTTAATATATATATATATATATATATATATATATATATATATATATATATATACACTCTCCAGAGTTTTCAAAATATGAAATAAATGTATCTTATTATGTACTCCCTAAATTCATTAATATTTAAGTGCGTATTTATAATCAACTTTTCATAAGATTATTCTAAGACATATTCATCCTCCTGAAATACGTATTTGTTTCCTAGTACTGAAAACTAAGTTAAGTGAATTGTGCATACATATCCTAATATTTTTACACTAATTGACCCAGGTTAATATAAATGCAAGTAGATTTCTATAGGACATGATGTGTATTTTGACGTTCATTTTTTTTCAACACTTGTACATTACTATTTCCTCAGTTTATGCACATCATAAGATATATATTTCATCCACAAGTTCACAAATTTAAAGGCTTTTGTTTCACTTTCAATCACTTCCTGCTTCAGAACACATGTATTCCTCCAGGTTACATGACTGGTCTTTTCATGAGACTTCTTTCCAAACACATTATTTTCGATTTCCACAATTACTTTTGAAGCAAAACTCACACATTCTTCATGATAAACCATAACCCTAATATTACCATTAGGTGTATAACTGGTTTGAATGAATGGATATATATCAATATAAGGTTTCCTGTATATTTTCAGATATCAATTTGAACCATTATTTAAGTTGGAACCAGTTATATTATTTATTCACAGTATGGTCTATTCATGCATTATTTCTATATTCATAGACACAGTGTACACCTATTTGTATTCAAAATAGTAATTTACACGTCTTCAAAATACTGTTCCTAGAAATGGTGAAAGAAATACTCATGTCACCTGATCTACATATACATTTTATCACAATAATATTCTGGAAACAAAAAGCAAATGTCACACTTATGATTGTACTAAAGCCTAAATGGAAATTGAACATGGATTACTAAAATCATCCATGTCCAGTTTGCCTATTGCTCTCAAATGTGGATCCTATTGGTGACTACATATTTGTTTCTTCCTAAGATTATATATTCAACCTCAAACCTGTTGAAAATGTCTAATCCTATTACTCACCTTATACTTTGCCTGATTTCCTAATGTCTCTATTGATATATATTTTCCCCAGTTCATCATTGTGACTGCCTCTTAACATGTGCTGACATTTACATTCACTCTGTACATGAAACCCTATTGCTAAAGACCATTTTGTCCAAATCCTATACTCACTCATCTTTCTAAAACTACCGTCTATCTTTCTAATCCTACCGACTATCCCTTTTTGACTGCATGTTCTCTTCGACATTCAATCATCCAAGGTACAATATCCTATACCATTGTATATTGATTTATCTGAGACATCTGTGCAGAAATTAATTCAAAGCTAAGTATCCCAATCAAGGCCCCAATGCCCTTCTGGGCATCAAATCTCACCTAGATTTCTGTTTTCATACCTATATTTCAACTGTATATTTTGTAAATATCACATGTTCCCATAACCATTATTCATCCTGCAGAATTATTCCTAACCCAATTGAACATGTTGTTAACCCTAACCATACACTGTTCCCTCAATCTAACTTTACAGAAGATCAGGGAGAGAGTTGGTCTTCCAATACTGGATTGTAGGGTATCTTCCACCTGATGAGAACCTCAAAGGTCCATGCAGAAATGATACATGGAGAAGAAGGCAGCTATGAAGGACCTGAGAGAGCAAAAGTCATTTTCAATGTTAAACAACCGGGTCAGGATGAAGAGATGTATCTGAATCAGCCTTTCTCTTCTTAATATAGAGAAGATGGACCAAACCAGGCCTGTGAGAAGAGCTGTTCCCGGGTGCCTATTGTTGATATACCATTCTAACTTGTGAAACTGTCACAGAAAGTAGGGGCAGTCTCCATCTCCTGGGACCCTTAGAAGCAAATATCAGTACACACTTCCTTGGTGATGGAACACTCTGAACTTGGGATCCAGGAAGCCAGGCACCCAAAGTAAGTCCCAGTCCCAGTCCCAGTGGTCTCAATTGTTTGGATTTACCAAGGACAGAGTCAGTCTTTGTTGGTACCTACTGAAGTGATAATGGCCAAATGTCAGGAGACCTCTGAAGAGGAGCCTTTTCTGAGAAAGCAGGTAGTGGCTCAACCATGGCTCCTGACAACTTCACAGAGTTGGCGAAGGAGACCAGATCTGAGACAGAACAGGCCATTTTGGGGGAACATAGTATGGACCACCAGTCAGAGGACACTCAATATATTCACCAACATACTTGGGGGAAGGAGGTGCCGTTGTGGGTGTTGGTGTGAGTTTGTGGTTTTGTCTCTTTTCTGAGAATAGGTAGGAAAGACTGTTTGTTTGTTTGGACTGGAATGTTTCTAGAAAGTCGTTTGACAACGCGAGTGTTTCTATGTCTGTGCATTCCACTGTATCTGTGGTTGTAGACATTTGAAAAGCGAATGCATCAATGGTTGTGTCCTGTCTAGTAGAAAGCTTCCCAACATTCATACTGCACAATTTAAGAATGGAGAGAGGCTTGCCTTATGGATGGGCAACACCTACTATCTTCCTAAGTTCTTGTTTTCTTCCTGAATACTGGCCACTCTCCAGAATAGCCTCATGGTTTGGTTTCCAAGATATGTACCACCTCCAAGCTCTGTGACATGGCCATGTACTGGATAGCTGAAGAGAATAGAAGCATCTCAGAAAACTCACATATCAGTGTGACCATTAAAGTCTCAGGGGAAAAACACTGCACTGGGCCTTTTGCTTACCTATTGTTCTGTTTTCCTAAATGTCAGGAAGATCTTTGCCTCAGGAAACCCCTTTGTGAAGCCAGAAAAAAAGAGTTTTCAAATGGAAATGAATGGGCATCACCTGTGGCTCTTTGCTTAATTGCTTTGGAAAGAGATGTGGCTGAATCATCCTCTTTGCCCTGTGTGAGGCAGCGGCTTAGATTCTCAGCACCTGATGGATCTAAAGAAAGTTTCCAAGTGTGCATGCAAAACGAAAATGGCCAAAAGAGCAGTCATTGTGGATGAAGTCTCTCGCCTTCCTCTGTAAGCTTCCTGACCTCCATCACGTGAGAATAGGGATCCTTTGTGTCAAATCAGTTCTTCAAAGCCCTACAGAGGCTAGCACATAAGGGCTTGTGTTTTCTCATGACACCAATTCACATAAAGAATATATACCAGACAGTCAGTAGGCCTCAAATTAGAGAAGCAGAGCAGTATTAAGAGCAGGACTATTTGATCACTATTGGTTCACAAGAAGGGAGTCCAGGCCACCCTGACTTTAGGCAAATGAGGTGCAAGGGAGTTCATTTGGAAAACTGTCTTGGGCTGTGCCCCTCATGGAAACCTCCAGCCAGAGGTTATGAAGAGTGTCTATGTGGAAGAAGATGAGGGCCATTTGGGAGTGTTTTGGTTTTAATTGTGGTCATTTGTTTGGTGGTTGGAAGAGATGCCTAGGTCCACCTGGGCTTGAACTCTGGTGTGATTCCCCTTACAGATTGAGTTCAGGAACTGACCTCAGAGAAGTATTGCCATGAATTGTGTTGGGATTTTAGGAGACCACGCATGAGAGTTGCCTTTGGAAACTGAGATCAATGCCCAGGGTGGCTTTCCACAGAGCATTGTCAATCTCTGCCAGGGCATCACATTATTTTATACTGAAAGACTTGGCAGCCATCGTTGACAGTCAAAACACACATGGGCCTCACATTGTAGACCTCAATGGGCCTGGCTTCATGTGTCTTTTTGGCCACTCTTTGGGAAGCCTTGCCTCTGAGAATTCTCCAGAGTTTCCTTGAAATGTGCTTCCTCAAACATTAATGGTTCCTGAATGAATTGAAACCCACAATTTCTCCAACTTCATCCTTGAAAAATGGCTAGATAAATACCATGAAATTTTTGAAATTTTCATGACCAGGTGGCACTGGAGAACCTTTCAATGTCCTCTTGCTGATGAAGTGTGTACCAGACAGTGCCTTGATTGACTAGGTTTCATGAAAATGATGTAGAACAGAGATACCAGTATGTTGGAGCCTGCTGAGTAGTGGGCCCAGAGCTGTGGTGTGCAGGTGTGTGATAAAACATCTGTGGTCGGGCCATGTGTATCTGCCATTGACTTCCAAATGGCTTGTGGCTGACATTGTGCAGCCAGGAATCACTTATACGTCTGATAACTCTAGATATAAGGCATCTTGTTATATGGAGATGTTTCAGGACAATGTTCAGAATCAGGTGCAATGGTCAAGGGGACAAGCTATGTGGGATAGAAGCCTGGTTGATGCATTCTCCTGCAGACCCTGACCCACCTCATTTGAAAGAACTCCCTCCAGCACTGTGTCCCAGCTGAATTCCTTGTATTTTGTGAAGCAAATAACAAATTCCCAGTGCAGCAGCAAGAAACACCACGAAAAGTGGAGGATGACCAAATTGCTTCACAGTCCACACGGGGAGTCACTTAGCCTTCAGTGGCGACAGTTTACCTACAAAGAGTGAATTCAGCACTGCTGCCTCATGTCCTTTGAAAAACAAGAAACCATGCCCTCCAGGTCACATAGATGCAGATCCAGCTTTGATGGTCTCATTAGAAAGAAAGCTAAAGCTCCTGACAACAACATATATGTCAAGTGCCCATCATCAGAGGCAGTTTCTAAGGAAGTCTTCAGGCTGGCAGAGCTCCTTGTTTGATAGCATTTACCTATTAGACCAGGATGCAAGAAAAGACCACTGACTCCAATTAAAATCAAGTTAAAGCAAGCTTATATTTTCCACTGCCCAGGTGGCCTCTCCCTCCCAAAACAGTGGGAACAAGACAGCCACCCAAATTTCCTACAGCCCAGGTTTATAACCCAGAATTTTACACTACAGGGGGGTTAAAATATCAGAACTTTGACAAGCATCAAACTAATCGTAGTTTATATATATATATATATATATATATATATATATATATATATATATATATATATATATATATATTTGCTGGCCCCAACATCAGAATTTATGAAGACCATTAGAGCCTCAGAGAGGGTCATTGTCTGGCCAGGGAAGGCCAGTATTTATGAGGTGTCAATAAAGTTTCATAGAGGGCTGTTCCTGGTCAAAGAGCCAGGCATGGGTGAGTTCAAGGCCACGGGCAGGCATTGCAAGCAGGTTCAGAATTTGGTGTAATTTATAGTTAAGCCAAAATTTTCTTTTCATGGCTTTGTGGCAAGATGGATCACAATTTTAATAAAAGATCAGGTTGGGTCTATCATTCCCCCCTTTTCTAATGTGTCCCTTTCAAATCTTTGATAGGGTAGGGGAAGAGCACTGAGGGAATTTTAATACCTCACGTAACAGTCTCCATATTTTTTGAACTCACACAAAACCAGTCTCCCTGATTTTACCTGACTTAATTAATTACTTAAAATGAAAGTCTATTTATTTTTGGCTCCATTGTTGTAAGAAGAGTGGCGTCACTCATTTTGGCTTCTTCTGAGCTGAGAGAGGGTGACATGAGGGGGCACAGCATGAGGGACATGAGTTGCCTTTTAGAAGTCAGTTCGGTTTGAAGTCTGGTTGTGGTAGAACAGTTTGTAAAGTCATCTGGGGATGGGTTCTTCTATGAGAGAAACAAAAACCATGAGTACTGAATAAATGTTGCAGCTGCTGAAACAAGTCACTGTATAGATGTCCCCTCATCTGTCTTCAATATCCCCAGTTATCAGGACTTTCAACTTAATATTTAACTTTTAGTGTCACAGTTGTCCCACCCCATAAGATACAGTTTAATAATTTAATGTCATCTGATCTTGCAAATTCCTTTTACTAGTATGACCTCTGTGTGTAATAGAGAAACCTTTAATTCTGTTAGTCAGGGCTGGATAATCATACTAGCAAACACCAAGCCTACCTGTGTAGGTTAGGAATATCTGTAGGCCTTAAACAAAAAACTTCTGCCTCTGGTAGCTCCTCTTGATAGTCTCTTTTTATTCTCATCAGGCATTCCTCTCTGAGAATCTTTCTTTGTAGTCTCCAGTCTTACTTATTTTGGGAGGCTACCATAAAGTGTATACGTTAAAATATTATTATAACTATTATTATTTAAAATGCCCAGGAATGGCTGTATTTTGGGTTTATCTGTCTTTGCTAAGAGTTTAAGATGAAGCAGTAAAACTGACTTTTGTTTCTATCTATTGTTAACAGTCAGCTGAGATTTTATGGGAGTCATTTCTGGGGAAACTTGAGAGCAGCTTCTCAGTTCTGCTAGTGCCATTTGCGCTAGGTGATTCCAGGTCTTGCTTGACCATGTGGCTTCTCTCAGAAGCATCAGGAATATCTCCCTTCTCTGATGACTCTCTTCTTCGTAGAAAATGCACTGATTGGCTTTCTGTTCTCCAGTGGCCTCATTAATCTTCCTGATCAGGAGTTTATGTGGCTGAGAGTTGCAAAGTTCTTTAGAGAAGTCTCCTGTTCCCTGGATACAAACTGACTCAGAGGTCAAGAGCCAAAATTTGTTTTATTGTCCCTTTTCATTTAAATTAAATTTTAAATCCTAATCTTAAACATCCAACAAATAAATTTTAACAACCTTATATTAAGAGTACTGTGCTTTAATGTCTATAATTTAAAATTATTTATCTTTTTATTATTTGGGATCTGTATTTTTCTGTCTTGTAGGTGATGCCTTATTATCTTAAATCAACCAATGTTGTGTTCAAAAGCAACTCTTTTGTAAAACACTAACAGGGAATCTTTAGTTAACTTATAAGGAAATTACAAAATAAAATTAACAAGAGTAAAAATACTTAGTTCGTGTAATAGCTACCCTGAATTTTTGGCTGAGTTATAAATTATATCCCCTTTTTGAGATCCTAGTAGTCTTGACAGAAAAAAAAAAAAAAAAAACTTCTGAACGTAACTTTAAATTAAATAACATCTGACCTACTGCTTTCGTAGTTATTCTCACATGTTGTAAGATGAGACACAGAGCCTTATCTCAGGTAAGGCAGGGCTCTATATAAATCTTAAGTCTTTTAGTTCTAAAGCTGATCTTTTTTTTTTTTATTTATCATCTTACACAGTTTACACAAATTGTTTGAGGTCACATGAACATTAGCTAACACCATATGATATCACATTTAAAACATGAATTAAAGAAAGGCTGAAAGTTTTTAACCTTTACATAGATTAGGAGCTCATTAACTTAAAAATATATTTAAATTTTTCCCCAATGTAAAAAGTAACTTAAAACTTTACATATCTTATTGATAACAAGTAAATAAATCCCCAATATATATATATATTTTTTTTTACCATACAACTTCAGAACACCAGCTTGATGTAATGCTCTTTTAAAGTTTCTACCTTACAGACTTGTATACCTGGAAGATATGAGCACATTAATAGCATCACAATGACATTGATGTTTTTACATTAACCAAATTTAGCTTTTAAAGAAATTCCAGTACAGTGCTCTAAAGTAACAGTTCTTATTTAATCAGTTGTTTAATTTTTATGGTTGCTTGCTCTAGAAAAATAAAAATAAACACAATGTTATGGGTAAACTTTTGTTTTCAGAAATTTGTGTCGCTTTATCACATGACTGATTTTTACAATCTTATACAGACTTTAGAACAAACTTATACAGACCTTACTAAATCAATCAGATATCTAACAAAAGTACTCATGAATGAGTAATCCCATATCAAATTTACTTCACTTATTTATCAAAATATTAGAGAAATGTATTGAACAGTGTAAACCATTTTTTTGTTAAAGGAAAAGTCCTAGAACCAAGGCATATTAGACATTTTATAGACATTAATATTTTATTAGATTTTTGAGCAGCTAGAAAAACTTGTAAGCTTAAATTTAAAGACATTTATTGTTATTTGTTTATCCAAATTTAAAGTGAACCATTTAACTCACGTGAATTAAAGATCTTCGAATCCACTTTTTAAAATTTGTTTTTATGAGTGCTTTTTTTTAATGATCGCTCCTTATATATGTTAATTTGTATATCATATATATGATATACGAACATATGGATATATGGACATACAACACATAACAAAAGTGTGCACAAATAATAATAGTAAGGCCTTGTAGCTTTTCACAGGTGAAATCTCCATTGTAATGTTTCAGAACTCCACTGTTGGTCAAAGATAGAACTGATGAGAAAAATATTAACCTAGTTCTCTAGGATCAAAATAATGAGCTCAAAAAAAATACAGAATCTAAGGAAAAAAATGAGAGTCCTAGAAAAAATGACTGGCCAGTAATTAGTAAATACCATACGATTTACCTTTTTTTTCCCACTTAGACATCAGATCAGTCTCCTACTGAGCTTGTAGGCTTCTTTCATTTACATTTCAACATAAGTCCTGGCTGAGTTCTGGAAGGAGCTGGACAAAACTGATATTCTGAGCGGACACCTCAGGCCTAAGGCACTTTAACCATAATTTTCAGGTGAGGATGTTGAAAATTATGATACAATTTTAAGATACAATTCAAAATTTTATACCTTAACATCTTGTTTTGTCAACAGATACCATACTATGATTTACTATCCTTGTCCAAATTAATGCACTGACACACTGTGACATTTACCCAGGCTACCCAATTAAAAATTGGTGAAAAAAAAGACTAAATGATTGGGAAGTTACTTGCCAACTTGGAAGTAGAATTCTTTAGTTTTCCATTTTAAGTATTTAAGTTCTCTGGCATGAATTATCTGAAATCATAAACTAAAAAATTACCTAAACCCGACTTTTAACTGCAAGATTGAGCAATGCTACAAAAACCCATCCAGATACCATATTGTTACAATAAAACATCATCATTTAGACACACATTCAGCTAAGATCATTCCCAAGAAACAATTTATAATATCAACACATTATTGCACATGTCTTAAATGGCCAGAAACAAAGACAAAAGACAGACAGAAAGGAGCTCCAGACTATGGCTGACAGGACAGAAGCCTTTAAAACAGCAGATAAGAGAAAAATCTCCTACACCAGTGGCATGATAGATGTCCCCACAAGGGCATAAGATGTTTTCACAGAGGGGCAACCTGAAATGTAATATCAAAGGTCTCCATGGTGACTTTACTGCATTTAGTGTCTCCTTTTTCTTTTTCTCTTTTTTAAGAAAACAGAGGTGGCATAATACTTACAGTGCAGGGAAGGAAGGAGGGAATTTACTGAAGCAACAGGACTTCGGCAGCTGCTGGGAGTCCCTCAGTCCCGTCTTTTACTTAAACAGGATTAGCTCCTCTGGTTTGGTTCCACCCCAAGCACGCTGAATCTCCTAACATTTCAGTAGTCAGCTCTCAAAAATTCCAGGGTCGGGGGGGTATCAAAATTTGTAACTTAAATTTCGGTTCTGGACCTTGAAGCCAATTAATACCAATTTAATATAAGGACAGGGTTTGAGAAAAAGTAAAAGGGAGGTTTACTGCTTTGCTAACAAAGGATAAAAACAGGGGACTCTGTCCAAAGTTGTGACTCTCTTGATCTGGAGGGACAAGGGGTTTTAAAGGAGCTTCACTTGTTAACCTGGGAGATACTCAGTTATTAGGTCTCCAGCAGGCATTGCCCTCTGCAGTGGGTGTGCTCCAGACAGCCAGCTAGGGGCTTCTCTCATCCTGCTTAACAAAGGGGGGTATAGTGCATCCCATTTCTTTAAAACACAGTCCAAAGGGGTGACAGGCTTACATGCTTTATTACCCATTTTCACGTCCAATATCCTTAAGTTTTTACCACAGAAATCACACAACAAAACGCACAAAAACAAACAAATAAAAAACATTTAGAACACAGAACAAAACACACACAAAAAAAACAGAAACTCGGCGAATAAACAGAAAACCAGAGGAGCAATGCAGCGTCTTGCTAAAGCTCCGGGGTAGGAGCTCCTGCGTGCCAGTCGGCACCTCTCTACACTTTCAGAGGTATTCCCTACAGAAAAGAACAGAGGAAAGAAGGATTCCTATTACTGTCCCGGACAGGAGTATATGTGAGCCTTCCCAGGCCACCTCTCTGTCATCAGAAGAGAACTCCCTTAACCGGATATCAGATGTTATAAAGGCGCCTCTTACCTATGAAGGCCTCCTCCACCAGGTGCTTGATAATAGTTTTAGTGCGATGGTTCACTGCAGTGATCCACGGACTGAAGGCTCATTCCAAGGCCTTGGAACTTGGCTATCCAGCCTGGAGTCCTGGAGGATAGGCCAGCTTCAGAATTTCCAGCAGTATGGCTTTGTGATCTGGTCGGGTCATGTTGCTGGGGAACTCCAAAATGTTAGTCCAGGACACAAGAAAAGACCACTGACTCCAATTAAAATCAAATTAAGGCAAGCTTAATATTTCAAGCAGCCGGGCTGCCTCTCCCTCTCAAAATGGCGGGAACAAGACAGCAACCCCACCTTTCCTACAGCCCAGCTTTATAGCCCAGAAAGTTACACAAAAGGGGGGTTACAGAAAACAGAACTTTGACAAGCATCACACTAATTGTAGTTTACATTTGTTTTTTCTGGCCCCAGCATCAGAAATTATGAGGACCATTAGAGCCTCAGAGAGGGTCATTGTCTGGCCAGGGAAGGCGAATATTTATGAGGTGTCATTAAAGTTTCAGAGAGGGCCGTTTTCTGGTCAGAGAGCCAGGCATGGGTGAGTTCAAAACATGGTCAGGCATTCTAAGCAGGTTCAGAATTTTCAGTAATTTATAGTAAAGCAAAAATTATCTTTTCATGGCTTTGTGGCAAGATGGCTCACAATTTTAATGAAAGATCATGTTGGGTGATCAACCCTGTCCCCTACTTTTGGAAAATCCTCTACCACCTCCAAGGTTGTGAAGTCCTGAGCATTTTCCATTCCAGATATGTATTCACAGAATTTCTAACTCTTCTTCTCTAATTGCGTCTTACTTGGGGCGAAGTTAATGTCAAGCCATTGTTCTGGATGAGAGTGGGAAGAATATTGTGCAGCACATAATTGCATACACATTGGATTCACTTTCCAATTTTCCAATTGAAATACTGAATTCCTGACAATAACCCATACCCTTCTAGACGCTAACTACAAATACTAATATGATGGAGAAAAATAACCCAAACGGAATTGAAATACAAGCAGTTCAGAGGAGGCATGGTGTATATTGGACTTGCCTTTTGCAAGATAAAAGGTAGGTGTTATAAATATAGTCATTTTTTAATTGAAATAGTTTTATATGTGTATTAAAGTTAACAAATATGTGAATTCCTATCTCCCTTTCGCTGTAACCTATTCAGCACATTAATTTTTATATACACATATAGAATCCTACCTGATATCACACGTACATTTTTGTGAGGTGCCTGACATTGCAGATACAATTTGTGAGAAGAGATTACTCCACCTAAATGCTGTTGGAACTGAAAATTCAAGCTAATGGTGAGCTTCCTAGTTGAATAACATTATACATAAATCCATGTTCAGTAAAATGAATATTTTTGGATCTGTGGATGATATATATTTCATGGTGAAATTCGATTGGCATATATAATTCTACTTTTGAATGTCTTTGTGTGTGTGTTTGTGTGTGTGTGTGTATATATATATATATATATATATATATATATATATATATATATATATATATATAATAAATCTCCAGATTTTTCAAAATATGAAATATATGTGTCTTATATACACTCCCTAAATTCATTCATGTTCATGTATGTGGATTAATAATCAACTTTTCACAAGATTATTCTCAGAAATATTCATCCACCTGAAATACATATTTGTTTCCTAGTACTGAAAACTAACTTCAGTGAAAGGTGCAAACAAATCCTAGTATTTCTACATTAACTGACCTAGTTTAACATCAATGCTAGTAGATTCCTATGGGACATGATGTGTATTTTGACATTAATTATTATTCAACACTGGTACATTACTATTTCTTCAGTTTATGCACATCATGGGATATATATTTCATCCACTACTTAGCAAATTTATAGGCATTTGTTTCACTTTCAATCACTTCTTGCTCCAGAACACATGTATTTCCCTATGTTTCTTGACTGGTCTTTTCATGAGACTTTTTTCAAATATATTATTTTCAATTTCCATGATCAATTTTTAAGCAAAACTCACACATCCTTCATGATAAAACATAACCCTAAGATGACCATTAGATATATAACTGGTTGGAATGATTGATTGTCCATCTTTATAACATTTCTTATATATTTTCAGATATCCATTCAATCCATTATTTAAAGTGGATCCAGTTATATTATTTATTCCCAGTATGGTCTATTCATGCGTTATTGCTATATTCATAGACAGAGGGTATACCTATTTGTACCCCAATACAAATTTATATGTCTTCAAAATATTGCTCCTGGAAATGGTGGAAGAAATACTCATGTCACGTGATATACATATACATTTTATCACAGAAATATTCTGGACACAAGAAGCAAAGGTCACACTTTCAATTGTACCAAAGCCTAAATGGAAAGTGAGCATGGATTACTAAAAACATCTATGTCCAGGTTGCCTAATGCTCTCAAATGTCAATCCTATCGGTGACTACATATTTGATTCTTCCTAAGATTATATATTCAACCTCAAGCCTGTTGAAAATGTCTAATCCTATCACTCACTTTGTACTTTGCTTGATTTACTAATGTCTTTATTGATATCTGCTTTCCCTCATATTTTCCCCAGTTCATCATTGTGACTGACTCTTCACATGTGCTGACATTAACACTCACTCTCTAACCGAAACCCTATTGCTAAAGAACTTTTTGTTCAAATCCAATACTCACTCTTCATTCTAAACCTAACTACTACCTTCCTCATCGTACTGAATATCGCTTTTTGACTGGATGTTCTCTTCAACATTCAATCATCCAAGGTACAAGGTCCTATGCCATTGTATATTGATTTATCTGAGACAACTGTGCAGCACATAACTCAAAGCTAAGTATACCACTTAAGGGTCCAATTCCCTTCTGGGCTTCAAATCTTTCCTAATTTTCTGCTTTCATACTTATATTTCACCTATATACTCTTGTAAATATCGAAGGTTGCCAATACCATTATTCATCTCGCAAAATGATTCCTAACCCAAATCAAACATGTTATTAACCCTAAACATACACTGTTCCATCAATATAACTTACAGAAGAGCAGGGACAGAGTTGGTCTTACAATATAGGAATGTAGGTGATCTTCCACCTTCTGAGAACCTCAAAGATCCATGCAGAAATGATCCTTGGAGAAGATTTATGCAGCTATGTTGGACCTGAGAGAGCAATAGAAATCTTCCATGGCAAACAACCTGGTCAGGATGAATTGATGGGTCTAAGTCAGCCTCTCTTTTCTTATTGTAAAGAAGTTGGAAGAAACCAGGCCTGTGTGGAGAGCTGTACCTGGGTGCCTAAGGTTGATATTCCATTCTAACTTCTGAATGTGTCAGAGGATGTTGGGGCAGTCTCCATCTCATGGGACCCTTGGAAGCAACTGTTAGGACAAGGTGGTTTTCAAGGCAGTGACCTCATTCAGTTCCTGAAGGAAGTGACCTCTCCTCACTTCCTTGGTGATTGAATTCTCTGAACTTGGAATCCAGGAAGACAGGCACCCAGAGCCAGTCCCAGTCCTAGTCCCATTGGGCTAACTTGTTTGCTTTTTCCAAGGACAGAGTCAGTCTTTCTTGGTACCTACTGATGTGAGGATGGCCAATTGCCAGCAGAGCTCTGAAGAGGCACCTTCCCTGAGAAAGCAGGTAGTGGCTCACCGCTGTCTCCTGACAACTTCACATAGTTGGTCAAGGAGACCAGATCTGAGAGAGGACAGGCCATTTCGGGGGAACATAATATGGCCCACCAGTCAGAAGACACTCTGGATAGTCACAGACCTACTTGGGGGAAGGAGGTGGCTTTGCCGTTGTGGGTGTGAGTTTGTGGTTTTTTTCTCATGTTCTGAGAATAGGTAGGAAAGGCGTTTTTTTCTGGTGTGGAGTGAACTGTTTCTAGTAAGTCCTTTAACATTGTGAGGGTTTCTATGTCTGTGTATCCCACTGTATCCGTGGTTGTAGACATTAGAAAAGAGAATGCATCAATGGATTTGTTTTCTCTAGTAGAAAGCTTCCCCACATTAATACTGCCCAATAGATTAATGGACTTCACTTTGCCTTATGGATGGGCAACACCTACTGTCTTCTTAAGTTACTGTTTTCTTCATGAATTCTGGCCACTCTACAGAATACGCTCATGGTTTTGTGTCCCAGATATGTAACACCACAAGGCTCTGTGACATGGCCATGTACTGGATAGCTGAAGAGATTGAGAGCATCTCAGAAAACTCAGATATCAGTGTGACCAGTAAAGTCTCAGTGAAGAAACCCTTCTTGGGCCATTTGCTTACTTGTGTTTCAATTACCCTGAATTTCAGGAAGGTCTTTGCCTCATGCCAACCCTTTGTGAAGCCTGAAGAAAACTGTTTTCATATGGAAATGAATGGGCTTCACCTGTGGCTCTTTGCTTAATTGCTTTGGAATGGGATGTGTCTGAATCAGTCTCTGGTCCTTGTGTGAGGCTGTGACTTAGATTCTCAGCACCCAATGGATCTAAAGAAAAATCCCATGTGCTTCCCAAACCGAAATGGCCAAAAGAGAAGTCATTGTGGATGAATTTTTTTGCCTTCTTGTTTTAGGTTCCTGACCTCCATTAAGTGAGAATAGGGATTCTTTGGATTAAATGAGTTCTTCAAATCCCTGCAGAGGCTTGCCCATATGTGCTTGGGTTTTCTCATGACTCCAAATCACATAAAGAATCTATACCTCACAGCCAGTAGGCCTCAAATTGGAGAAGCGGAACACTTTAACAGCAGGAATATTTGATCACTCCAGGTTCACAGGAGGAGTGTCCAGGCCACCATGATTTTAGGCAAATGAGGGGCAAGTGAGCTTATTTTTTACACTTTCTTAGGCTGTGCCCCTCATAGAAATCTCCAGCCAGAGGTTATGATGAGTGTCTATATGGAAGAAGATGAGGGCCCTGTGGGAGTGTTTTGATTTTAATTGTGGTCATTTTTGTGGTGGTTGGAAGGAATGACTGGTTCCACCTGGGCTTGAACTCTGGCGTGATTCCCCTTAGAGACTGAGTTCTGGAACTGAACTCAGAGAAGTATTGCCATGAATTGTGTTGGGATTTTAGAAGGCCATGCATGAGACTCACCCATGGAAACTGAGATCTAGGCCCAGGGTGTCTTTCCACAAAACAATGGGAACCTCAGCCAGGATATCACATGATTTTATTCTGAAAGATTGGCAGGTATAGTTGAGAGTCAAAACACACATGGACCTCACATTGTAGGCCTCAATTTGCCTGGCTTCATGTGACCTTTTGGCAACTCTTTGAGAAGCCTTGCCTGTGAGTGTTCTCCAGAGCTTTCATTGAAATGAGCTTTCTCAACACTTAATGGTTCCTGAATGATTTGAAACCCACAGTGCCTCCAACTTAATCTTTGAAAAATGGCTGGATAAATACCATGAAATTTTTGAAATTTCCATGACCAGGTGGCACTGGAGAATCTTTGGAAGTCCTGTGGTTGATCATGTGTATACCAGAGAATGCCTTGTTTTACTGGGTTTTATGAAAATGGTGTAGAACAGAGATGCCAGTAATTTGTATCCTGCTGATTAGTGGGCCTAGAGCAGTGGTGGGCAGGTGTGTGATAAAACACCATGGTGGGGCCATGTGGATCGGCCATTGGCTTCCAAATGGATTATGACTGACATATTGCAGAAATCAGACACTTATATGTAAAGGCATTTTTTATATGGAGAGGTTCAGGGCAATGTTCAGAATCAGTTTACTATGGTTATTGGGGCAAGCTGTGTGGGATAGAAGCCTGGTTGGTGCATTCTCCTGCAGACCCTGACCCACCACACGTGACAGAACTCCCTTCAGCACTGTATCCTAGTAGAACTCCTTGTATTTGGTGAAGCAAATACCAAATTCCCAGTGCAGCAGCAAGAAACACCACGAAAAATGGAGGATGACCAAATGTCTTCACAGTCCACACGAGGAGACACTTAGCCTCCAGTGGCCACAGTTTACATACAAAGAGAGAATTCAGCACTGCTGCCTCATGGTCATTGGAATATAAGAAACCATGTCTTCCAGGTCACATAGATGCAGACCCATTTTGATGGTCTCACTACAAAGGAAGTTAAAGCTCATGACAACAACATATATTTCAAGTGCCCAACCTCAGAGGCAGTTTTCCAAGAAGTCTTAGGCCAGCAGAGCTCCATGTTTGTGGAGTGTTTACACTGTTCTTTACGTTTGGAAACTCCTCTACCACCACCAAGGTTGTGAACTCCTGAGCATATTCCATTCCAGATATGTATTCACAGATTTTCACACTTTTCTACTCTAATTGTGTCTTACTTGGGCCAAGGTAATATCAAGGCATTGTTCTGAATGTGAGTGGGAAGATTTTTGTGTAGCACATATTTACATACACATTCGATTCATTTTTCAATTTTCTATTTGAAATACTGAAGCCCTGAAACTAACACATACCCTACTATACTCTAATAATTCTAATATGATGGTGAAAAATAACCCAAACAGAATAGAAATACAAGCAGTTCAGAGGAGGCATGGTGTATTGTTACAATTGCCTTTTGCATTATATAGTGTAGGAGTTATAAATCTAGTCATTTTTTTGTTGAAATAGTTCTACATGTGTTTTTAAAATTAACAAATATGTGAATTCCTGTCTCCCTTTCTCTGTAGCCAATTCAGCACATGTATTTTTATATGCACATATAGAATTCTACCTGGTACCACACGTACATACTTGTGAGGTAACTGAATTGGCAGATGCAAATTGTGAGAAAGGATAACTCCTCCTAAATGCTGTTGGAACTGAAAATTCAACCTATGGGTGAGCTTCCTAGTTGAATAACATTATACATTAATCCATGTTCAGTAAAATGAATATTTTTCGATCTGTGGATTATATATATTTCATGATGAATTTCGATTGGCATATATATTGCTACTTTTTTTCTTTTATTGGTTGCTCAAAACATTAAAAATCTCTTGACATATAATATTTCATACATTAGATTCAAGTGGCTTATGAACTCCCATTTTTAGCCCAAATAGAGATTACAGAATCACATCGATTACACATCCACATTTTTACATAATGCCCTATTAGCTACTGTTGTATTCTGCTACCTTTCCTATACTCTACTATCTCCCCTCCCCTTCCTTCCGATCTTCTCTTTTTTCCCCATCTACTGTAATTTATTTCACTCCATGTTTATTTTCCCATTCCACTCACAACAATATGTAATTTTGTGTAACAATGAGGGTCTCCCTCCATTACCATGCAATTTCCCTTTTCTCTCACTTACCCTCCCACCTCATGTCTCTGTTTAAAGTTAATCTTTTCTTCCTGCTATTGCTCCCTGCTCTGTTCTTAGTTGCTCTCATTATATCAAAGAAGACATTTGGTATTTATTTTTTAGGGATTGGCTATCTTCACTAAGCATAATCTGCTCCAGTGCCATCCATTTTTCTGCAAATTTTATGATTTTGTCATTTGTTAGTGCTGCGTAATACTCCATAGTGTATAAATGCCACATTTTTTTTTATCCATTCATCTATTGAAGGGCATCTGGGTTGGATCCACAGTGTATCAATTGTGAATTGTACTGCTATGAAAATCCATGTGGTAGTATCCCTGTATTACTCTCTTTTAAGGTCTTCAGGGAATAGTCAGAGAAGGGCAATAGCTGAGTCAAATTGTGGTTCCATTCACAGCTTTCCCAGGAATTTCCATACTGCTTTCCAAATTGGCCACACCAGTTTACAGTCCCACCAGCAATGTACAAGAGTATCTTTTACCCCACATCCTTGCCAGCACTTGTTGTTGTTTGACTTCATAATGGCTACCAATTTACTGGAGTGAGATGGTATCTTAGGGTGATTTTGATTTGAATTTCTCTGACTGCTAGAAATGGTGAGCATTTTATTATGTACTTGATGAATGATTGTATGTCCTCCTCTGAGAAGTGTCTGTTCAAGTCCTTGACCCATTTGTTTATTGGGTTATTTGTTATCTTATTGTCTAATTTTTTGAGTTCTTTGTATATTCTGGATATTAGGCCTCTATCTGAAGTGTGAGGAGTAAAAATTTGTTCCCATGATGTATGCTCCTTATTTACCTCTCTTATTCTTTCTCTTGCTGATAAAAAACTTTTCAGTTTAAGTAGTCCCATTTGTTGATTCTTGTTATTAACTCTTGTGCTATGGATGTCATATAAAGGAATTTGGAGCCCGATCCCATAATATGTAGATCAGAGCCAACTTTTTCTTCTATCAGACACAGAGTCTTTGATTTGATATCTAGCACCTTGATCCACTATGAGTTAACTTTTGTGCATGGCGAGAGAAAGGAATTCAGTTTCATTTTGTTGCACATGGATTTCCATTTTTCCCAACACCATTTGTTGAAGATACTATATTTCCTCCATTGCATGCTTTTAGCTCCTTTATCAAATATAAAATAGTTGTAGCTTTTTGGATTAATCTCTGTGTCCTCCATTCTGTACCATTGGTCCACCCGCCTGTTTTGGTACCAGTACCATGCTGTTTTTTCTTTAAATTAATTTTATTGTAGGTTGTTCAAAACATTTCATAGTTCTTGATATATCATATTTCACACTTTGATTCAAGTGGGATATGAGCTCCCATTTTTACCCCATATACAGATTGCAGAATCACATCAATTGCACAACCATTGATTTACATATTGCCATTCTGGTGACTGTTGTATTCTGTTGCCTTTCCTATCCTCTACTATCCCCCCTCCCCCTCCCCTCCCCTCTTCTCTCTCTACCTCCTCTACTGTAATTCGTTTCTCCCCCTTATATTTTTCCTCCTTTCCCATCATTTCCTCTTGTATGTAATTTTGTATACCCCTGAGGGTCTCCTTCCATTTACATGCAATTTTCCTTCTCTCTCCCTTTCCCTCCCACCTCTCATCCCTGTTTAATGTTAATCTTCTTCTCATGCTCTTCATCCCTACTCTGTTCTTAGTTAATCTCCTTATATCAAAGAAGATATTTGGCATTTGTTTTTAAGGGATTGGCTAGCTTCACTTAGCATAACCTGCTCTAATGCCATCCATTTCCCTCCAAATTCTATGATTTTGTCATTTCTTAATGCAGAGTAATATTCCATTGTGTATAAATGCCACATTTTTTTATCCATTCTTTTATTGAAGGACATCTATGTTGGTTCCACAGTCTTGCTATTGTGAAATGTGCTGCTATGAACATGGATGTAGCAGTGGCCCTATAGTGTGCTCTTTTTAGGTCTTTAGGGAATAGACCGAGAAGGGGAATAGCTGGATCAAATGGTGGTTCCATCCCGAGCTTTCCACGAAATCTCCATACTGCTTTCCAAATTGGGTGCACCAATTTGCAGTCCCACCAGTAATGTACAAGAGTACACTTTTCCCGACATCCTCGCCAGCACTTGTTGGTGTTTGACTTCATAAAGGCTGCCAATCTTACTGGAGTGAGATGGTATCTTAGGGTGGTTTTTATTTGCATTTCTCTGACTGCTAGAGATGGTGAGCATTTTTTCATATATTTCTTGATTGATTGTATGTCCTCCTCTGAGAAATTTCTGTCCAGGTCCTTGGCCCATTTGTTGATGGGGTTATTTGTTATCTCATTGTCTAATTTTTTTAGTTCTTTGTATATTCTGGATATTAGGGCTCTGTCTGAAGTGTGAGGAGTAACGATTTGTTCCCAGGACGTAGGCTACCTATTTACCTCTCTTATTGTTTCTTTTGCTGAGAAAATAACTTTTTAGTTTGAGTAAGTCCCATTTGTTGGTTATAGTTATTAACTGTTGTGCTATGGGTGTCCTATTTAGGAATTTGGATCCCGACCCCACAGTATGTAGATCATAGCCAACTTTTTCTTCTATCAGACGCCATGTCTCTGATTTGATATCAAGTTCCTTGATCCACTTTGAGTTAACTTTTGTGCATGGTGAGAGAAAGGGATTCAGTTTCATTTTGTTGCATATGGATTTCCAGTTTTCCCAACACCATTTGTTGAAGATGCTAGCCTTCTTCCATTGCATGCTTTTAGCCCCTTTATCGAATATAAGATAGTTGTAGTTTTGTGGATTGGTTTCTGTGTCGTCTATTCTGTACCATTGGTCCACCCGCCTGTTTTGGTACCAGTACCATGCTGTTTTTGTTTCTATTGCTCTGTAGTATAGTTTGAAGTCTGGTATAGCTATACCGACTGATTCACACTTCCTGCTTAGCAATGTTTTTGCTATTCTGGGTCTTTTATTTTTCCATATGAATTTCATGATTGCTTTCTCTATTTCTACAAGAAATGCCATTGGGATTTTGATTGGCATTGCATTAAACCTATTGAGAACTTTTGTTAATATCGCCATTTTGATGATGTTAATTCTACCTTTCCATGAACAGGGTATATTTTTCCATCTTTTAAGATCTTCTTCAATTCTCTCTTTAGGGTTCTGTAGTATTCATTGTATAAGTCTTACACCTCTTTTGTTAGGTTGATTCCCAAGTACTTTATTTTTTCTGAGGATATTGTGAATGGGGTGGTTGTCCTCATATATATTTTAGAGGATTTGTCGCTGATATACAGGAATGCCTTTGATTTATGCCTCTTGATTTTATATCCTGCCACTTTGCTGAATTCATTTATTAGCTCTAATAGTTTCTTTGTAGACCCTTTTGGGTCTGCTAGGTATAGAATCATGTCATCTGCAAATAGTGATAATTTGAGTTCTTCTTTTCCTATTTTTATGCCTTTAATTTCTTTTGTCTGTCTAATTGCACTGGCCAGTGATTCAAGAACTATGTTGAACAGAAGTGGTAAGAGAGGCCATGCCTGTCTTGTACCAGATTTTAGAGGGAATGCCTTCAGTTTTTCTCCATTCAGAATGATGCTAGGCTGAGGCTTAGCATAGATTTCTTTTACAATATTGAGGTATGTTCCTGTTATTCCTAGTTTTTCTAGAGTTTTGAACATAAAGGGATGCTGTACTTTGTCGAATGCTTTTTCCGCATCTATCGAGATGATCATATGGTTCTTATATTTAAGCCTATTGATGTGGTGAATAACATTTATTGATTTTCGTATATTGAACCAACCTTGCATCCCAGGGATAAATCCTACCTGATCATGGTGCACAATTTTTTTGATATGTTTTTGTATCCGGTTCGCGAGAAGTTTATTGAGCATTTTTGCATCTAGGTTCATTATAGATATTGGTCTGTAGTTTTCTTTCTTTGGAGTGTCTTTGTCTGGTTTAGGAATCAGGGTGATGTTGGACTCATAGAATGAATTTGGAAGTTCTCCCTGTTTTTCATTTTCCTGAAATAGCTTGAAAAGTATTGGTATTAGTTCCTCTTTAAAGGTTTTGTAAAACTCTGCTGTATACCCATCCGGTCCTGGGCTTTTCTTAGTTGGTAGTCTTTTGATGGTTTCTTTATTTCCTCAGTTGATATTCGTCTGTTTAGGTTGTCAATATCCTCCTAACTCAATCTGGGCAAATCATATGACATAAGAAATTTATCGATGCCTTCACTATCTTCTAATTTATTGGAGTATAAGGATTCAAAATAATTTCTGATAATCTTCTGTATTTCTGAAGTGTCTGTTGTGATATTGCCTTTTTCATCCCATATGCGAGTAATTTGAGTTCTCTCTCTTCTTCTCTTCATTAGCGTGGCTAAGGGTCTGTCAATTTTATTTATTTTTTCAAAGAACCAACTTTTAGTTTTGTCAATTTTTTCAATTGTTTCTTTTGTTTCAATTTCATTAATTTTTGCTCTGATTTTAATTATTTCTTGTCTTCTACTTTTTTGCTGTTTTTTTGCTCTTCTTTTTCTAGGACATTGAGTTGAAGTATTAGATCATTTATTTGTTGGTTTGTTTCTTTTTTTAAGGAATGAACTCCAAGCAATAAATTTTCCTGTTAGAACTGCTTTCAATGTGTCCCATAGATTTCGATATGTTGTGTCTGTGTTTTCATTTATCTCTAAGAATTTTTTAATATCCTCCTTGATGTCTTCTATAACCCATTTATCATTCAGTAACCTATTTTTCGTTCTCCAATTGATGCATGATTTTTCCTTACTTCTTTTATCATTGATTTTCAATTTCATTTCATTATGTTCAGATAAGATGCATGGTATTATCTCTACTCCTTTCTATTGTCTAAGAGTTGCCCTGTGACATAATATATGATCTATTTTTGAGAAGGATCCAAGTGCTGCTGAGAAAAAAGTGTAACTGCTTGATCTTGGGTGGTATATTCTATATATGTCAATTAAGTCTAGGTTATTAATTATGTTATTGAGTTCTATAGATTCCTTATTCAACTTTTCTTTGTAAGATCTATCCAGTGGTGAGAGAGGTGTGTTGAAGTCTCCCATAATTATTGTATGGTGGTCTATTAGACTCTTGAACTTGAGAAGAGTTTGTTTGATGAACATAGCTGCACCATTGTTTGGGGCATATATATTTATGATTGTGATGTCTTGTTGGTGTATGGTTCCCTTGAGCTGTATGTAGTGTCCCTCTTCATCCCTTTTGATTAACTTTGGCTTGAAATCTATTTTATTTGATATGAGTATGGACACTCGTGATTGTTTCCGAAGTCCATAAGAGTGATATGATATTTCCCAACCTTTCACCTTCAGTCTATGTATGTCTTTTCCTATCAAATGCGTCTACTGAAGGCAGCATATTGTTGGGTCTTGTTTTGTGATCCATTCTACTAGCCTGTGTCTCTTAATTCGTGAGTTTAAGCCATTAACATTTAGGGTTATTATTGAGATATGGGTTGTTCTTCCAGTCATATTGGTTTATTTATGTTACTAAACATGGTTTGTTTTCCTCTTTGATTATTCCCCCTCTTTACTGTACTCCCTCCCGCTGTTGGTTTTCATTGTTATTTTCCATTTCCTCTTCCTGCAATGTTTTGCCGAGGATGTTTTGAAGAGATGGTTTTCTAGCTGCAAATTCTTTTCACTTTTGTTTATTATGGAAGGTTTTAATTTCATCTTCCATACTGAAGCTTAATTTTGCTGGATACACAATTCTTGGTTGGAACCCATTTTCTTTCAGTGTTTCAAATATGTTATTCAAGGATCTTCTAGCTTTCAGAGTCTGTGTTGAAAGATCAGCTGTTATCCTGATTGGTTTACCCCTAAATGTAATCTGCTTCCTTTCTCTTGTAGCTTTTAAAATTCTCTCCTTATTCTGTATGATGGGCATCTTCATTATAATGTGTCTAGGTGTGGATCTCTTATGATTTTGCACATTCGGCGTCCCGTAGGCTTCTAGGATATGGGATTCTGTCTCATTCTTCAAGTCTGGGAAGTTTTCTCGTATTATTTCATTGAATAGATTGCTCATTCCTTTTGTTTGGAACTCTATACCTTCCTGTATCCCAATGACTCTTAAGTTTGGTCTCTTTATGTTATCCCATATTTCTTGAATGTTCTGCTCATGGTTTCTTAACAGCTTTGCTGAGCTGTCTATGTTCTTCTCCAGTTGAAATACTTTGTCTTCATTTTCTGATGTTCTATCTTCTAAGTGTTCTACTCTGCTGGTAGTATTCTCAATTGAGTTTTTAATTTGGTTTATTGTTTCCTGCATTTCCAGGATTTCTGTTTGTTTGTTTTTTATAACCTTGATCTCCCTGTATAATTGATCTTTTGCTTCTTGTATTTGTTTATGTAATTCATTTTCGAAGTGCTCGAAGTGGTCTTTCATTGTCTGATTATGCTGTCTAATGTCTTCCTTGAGACTCCAGATAATCTGAAGCATGTATATCCTGAATTCTTTATCTGACATTCCATCTGCTGCAGATATTACCTCTTCTAAAGTTGAGTTGACCTGCATTGCTTGTGGTCCTTTCTTTCCTTGTCTTTTCATACTGATCGCGTTTCTTTCTGCTTGGTGAAACTGTTTTGTTATTGATTTTCCCCCTATATATTTATATTGCTCTTATATAGTTGCAAAGTCTCCCTCGCAGGCTTTGGCGGTGGTTCTGCCCCTCCTCCAATTGGGGCAATGTGCCTACTACGCCGGCAGGCTGCTGTGCCTCTACTTTCGGTGGGCCTGTTCTTTCGGTGGTCACAGGTTCGCCTCCCTTGCAGGCGTGAGAAGCGGCTCTGCACCTCTGCTGGCCGCTAGGCCTGTTCTGTCTGTCGTTTGCAGGTCTGTCTACCTAACAGGTGCTGGTGGCGGCTCTGCCCCTCCCCCAAACGGGGTGATGTGTCAGACGGCCACTGGGCCTGTTTTATCAGTGGTCACGGTATCGCCTACCTTGCAGGTGGGTGGGGCAGCTGTGCCCCTCTACAGGTTTCTGGGCCTGACCTGCCGGTGGGTCGCAGGTCATTCATTTTTTAGTTCTAGTAGTTTTTGTACACCTTTTTGTGTCTTCTATGTATAGAATAATGTCACCCGAAAATAGTGATAATTTGCGTTCTTATTTTCCTATTTTTATGCCTTTTATTTGTTTAGTATGTCTAATTGCTCTGGCCAGTGTTTCGAGAACTATATCGAATAGAAGTGGTGAGAGAGGGCATCCCTGTCTTGTTCCAGATTTTAGAAGAAATGCCTTCAATTTTTCTCCATTCATAATGATGCTAGCCTGAGGCTTAGCATAGATAGCTTTTACAATGTCGAGGTAACTTCCTGTTATCCCTATTTTTTCTAATGTTTTGAACATAAAGGGATGCTGTACTTTGTCAAATGCTTTTTTTGCTTCTATCGAGATGATCATATGGTTCTTATCTTTAAGTCTATTGATGTGGTGAATAACATTTATTGATTTCCGTATATTGAACCATCCTTGCATCCCAGCTATGAATCCTACTTGATCATGGTGCATAATTTTTTTGATGTGCCTTTGTATTCGATTCACCAGAGTTTTATTGAGGATTTTTGCATGTAGGTTCATCAGATATATTGGTCTGTAGTTTTCTTTCTTTGAGGTGTCTTTTTCTGATTTCGGAATCAGCGTGATGTTGGCCTCATAGAATGAATTTGGAAGAGCTCCCTCTTTTTCTCTATGCTGAAATAACTTGAAAAGTATTGGTATTAAATCTTCTTTAAATGTTTTGTAAAACTCCGCTGTATAGCCATCCGTTCCTGGGCTTTTCTTGGTTTGTAGTCTTTTGATTGCTTCTTCTGTTTCATCCATTGACATTGGTCTGTTTAAATTGTGTGTATCCTTCTGACTCAGTCTGGGAATATCATATGACTTAAGAAATTTATCGATGTCTTCACTATATTCTATTTTATTGGAATATAGGTTTTCTAAATAATTTCTAATTGTCTTCTCTATTTCGGAAGCATCTGTTGTAATATTGCCTTTTTCATCCCATATGTTAGTAATTTGAGTTCTCTCTCTTCTTCTCTTCATTAGCATGCCTAAGGGTCTGTCGAACATATTTATTTTTTTGAAGAACCACCTTTTAGTTTTGTTAATTTTTTCAATAGTTTCTTTTGTTTCAATTTCGTTGATTTCTGCTCTGATTTTAATTATTTCTTGCTTTCTGCTACATTTTTTGTTGTTTTGCTCTTCCTTTTCTAGGGCTTTGAGTTGAAGTGTGAGCTCATTTATTTGTTCGTTTTTACTTTTTTTCAGGAATGACCTCCAGGCGATGAATTTCCCTCTTAAAACTGCTTTCATTGTGTCCCATAGATTCTGATATATTGTGTCTGTATTTTCATGTATCTCTAAGAATTTTTTGATTTCCTCCTTTATATCTTCTGTAACCCACTGATCATTCAGTAACATATTGTTCATTTTCCATGTGATGTAGGATTTTTCCTTCCTTTTTTTATCATTGGTTTCCAGTTTCATTCCATTATGATCAGAAAAAATTCATGGTATTATCTCAACCCCTGTATATTTACTGAGGGTTGCCCTATGACATAATATATGGTCTATTTTTGAGAAGGACCCACGTGCTACTGAGAAAAAAGTATATCCACTTGATGATGATTGATATATTCGATATATGTCAGTTAAGTCTAGGTTATTGATTGTGATATTGAGTTCTATAGTTTCTTTATTCACTTTTGTTTGGAGGATCTGTCCAATGGTGAGAGAGGTGTGTTGAAGTCACCCATAATTATTGTGTTGTGGTCTATTTCATTCTGGAACTTGAGGTGAATTTGTTTTTTGAACATTGCAGCACCATTATTTGGTGCATAAATATTGATAATTTTTATGTCTTGTTGATGAATGGTTCCTTTTAACAGTATATAATGTCCTTTCTTATCCCTTTTGATTAAATTAGTCTTGAAGTCGATTTTATTCGATATGAGCATGGCCACCCCTGCTTGCTTATGGGGAGCGTTGCATGGTATATTTTTTCCAAAACTTGCACCTTCAGCCTGTGTATGTCTTTTCCATTCAGATGTGCCTCCTGGAGGCAATATATTGTTGGATTCATTTTTAATCCAAGTTACCAGCCTATGTCGCGTTATTGGAGAGTTTAAGCCATTAACATTTAGAGTCACTATTGATATATGGTTTGTACTGCCGCTCATGATTGATGATTCATCTTTTTTTTTTTTTAATTTAGTTTGTTTCTCCATGATTAGCTTTTCCCCCACCCTCAGTCATTACTGAGGCACTTCCCACTGATGGTTTTGGTTGTTGATTTTTATTTCTTCTTCGTGTATTGTTTTGCTCAAGATGCTTTGCAATGCTGGTTTTCTGGCTACAAATTTTTTTACCTTTTGTTTATCATGAAATATTTTTATTTCATCGTCATACCTGCAGCTTAATTTTGCTGGATACAGAATTCTTGGTTGGCATTCATTGTCTTTCAGTGTTTGAAATACGTTGCTCCAGGATCTTCTCGCTTTCAGCGACTGTGATGAAAAATCCATTCTCAACCTTATTGGTTTACCCCTTAATGTAATCTGCCTCCTTTCTCTTAGAGCTATTAATATTTTCTCTTTGTTTTGTATATTGGATATCTTCATAACAATGTGTCTTGGTGTTGGTCTACTGTGATTTTGTGTTCTCCGTGTCCTGTAAGCATGTCCAATTTGTATATCTATTTACTTTGTATTTCTAGAAATATTTCTGTAATTATTTCATTCAATAGATTACTAATTCCCTTGGTTTGAATCTGTGTACCTATCCAGATGACTCATTAATTTTTTTTTATGTTATCCCATATCTCTTGGATGTTTTACTCATGATTTTTTACCAGCCTTTCTGTGTTGGCTAGATTCATTTCAAGATGATATATTTTGTCTTCATTATCTGACATTCTGTCTTCTACTTGCTCCACAGTGTTAGTGATACTCTCAATTGACTTTTTAATTTGGTTTATCGTTTCCTTCATTTCTAGAATTATTGTTTGATTTTTTTATAATCTCTATGTCCTGATAAAGATGCATAACTTCTTCTTTTATCTGTTTATGTAATTCATTTTCAATGTGTGCTTTCACTGTTTGGATTTGCTGTCTCGTATCCTCTTTAAGTTTCAATTCCATCTGTCTAAGGTATTCCTTGAGTTCTTTATATGACCATTTTTTCTGATGACTATAGGTCCTCCTGAATATTTTGGCTGTCCTTCGTTGTTTGTACTTATTTTCTTCCTTGATTTTTTGTGCTGCTCATGTTACTTCTTGCTCTGTTTGACTGTTGAGTTACTGCTTACTCTTATAAATTTATTTGATGCTTGGAAGAAAAGATATTAGAAAGAAAGGGAAGAAGTCACTAAAGAGAATGAGAGTAGGCAGGTAGAATTCGAGGAAGGGGAAATCAGAAAATTGAAAAGAAATGATAAGACAAAAGAAAAAATAGAAAAGAAAGAAAGAAAGAAAAAAATTTAAAAATAATGATCATTTAAAAGATGTAAATTAAAGTTTAAAATAATAATAATAATAAAATAAAAATATTTAAAAAATGAAAACATATTAAAAAGTTAAAGTACAACAACAAAAAATATGAATTTACATAAAGAATCTAAACCCCACACTCAGTAGGCCTCAAGTTGGAGAAGTAGAGCAGTATTAACGCCAGGCCTATTTTTTCACTTCTGTTTCACAGGAAGGCAGTCCAGGCAACCCTGATGTTAGGCAAATGAGGGGCAAGGGAACTTATTTTGGACACGGACGTGGGCTGTGTACCTCATGGAAACCTCCAGCCTGAGGTTATGATGAGTGTCTACATGGAAGAAGATGAGGGCCATGTTGGGGTGTTTTGGTTTTAACTGTGAACATTTGTATGGCGGTAGGAAGAGATGACTGGGTACACCTGGGCTTGAACTCTTGTGTGATTCAACATAAAGACTGAGTTCTGGAATTGACCTCAGAGAAGTATTGCCATGGATTGTGTTGGGCTTTTAGAAGGCCATGCATGAGAGTCGCCCTTGGAAAGTGAGATCTACGCCCAAGTTGGCTTTCCACAGAGCAAAGGGAATCTCAGCCAGGATATCACATGATTTTATTCTGAAAGACTTGGCAGCCATAGTTGAGAGTGAAAACACACATGGACCTCACATTGTAGACCTCAATGGGCCTGGCTTCATGTGACCTTTTGGCCACCCTTTGGGAAGCCTTGCCTCTGAGAGTTCTCCAGAGCTTTCATTGAAGTGAGCTTACTCAACATTTAATGGTTAATGAATGAATTGAAACCCACAGTGCCTACAACTTCTTCCTTGAATAATGGCTAGATGAATACCATGAAATTTTTGAAATTCCCAAGACTAGGTGTCACAGGAGAACCTTTGGATGTCCTCTAGCTGATCATGAGAATACAAGACATTGCCTTTATTGACTGGGTTTCATGAAAATGGTGTATAACAGAGATGCAAGTAAGTTGGAACCTGCTGAGTAGTGTTCCTAGAGCCGTGGTGGGCAGGTGTGTGATAAAATATCTCTGGTGTGGCCATGTTTATCTGCCATTGGTGTCCAAATAACTTGTGACTGACATTTTGCAGCCAGTAGACCCTTATATGTAAAAGAATCTTGTTATATGGAGAGGTTTCAGGGCAATGTTCAGAATCAGGTTGCTATGGTCAATGTTGCAAGCTATGTAGGATAGAAGCCTGGTTGGTGCATTCTCCAACAGAACCCAACCCACCACAACTGAAAGAACTCCCTACAGCACTGTGTCCCAGTTGAACTCTTTTTATTTCATGAAGCAAATACCACACTCCTAGTGCAACAGCAAAAAACACCACAAAGAGTGGAGGATGACCAAATGGCTTCACAGTCCAGATGAGGAGACACTTGCCCTCAGTGGCCACAGTTTACCTACAAAGAGAAAATTCAGCACTGCTGCCTCATGTTCATCGGAAAATAAGAAACCATGTCATCCATGTCACATAGATGCAGACCCAGCTTTGATGGTCTCACTACAAAGGAAGCTAATGCTCCTGACAACAAAATATATTTCAAGTGCTCACCCTCAGAGGTAGTTTCTCCAGATGTTAGGCCAGCAGAGCTTCATGTTTGTGGAGTGTTTACCCTGTCCCTTACTTTTGGAAACTCCTCTACCACCTCCAAATTTGTGAACTCCTGAGCATTTTCTATAACAGGAATGTATTCACAGATTTTCTAACTCTTCTCCTCTAATTGTGTCTTACATGGGGCGAAGGTAATGCCAAGGCATTGTTCTGAATGAGAGTGGGAAGATTTTTGTCTAGCACATATTTGCATACACATTGGATACATTTTCCAATTTTCCATTCGAAATACTGAATCCCTGACACTAACAAATTCCCTTCTAGACTTTTACTTCTAATCTTAATATGATGGAGAAAAATAACCCAAACAAAATAGAAATACAAGAGGTTCACAGGAGGCATGGTGTATAGTTGGACTTGCCTTTCCTATGATAAATGGTAGGTGCTATAAATCTAGCAAATTTTTATTGAAACAGTTCTTTATGTGTTTTAAAAGTTAACAAATATGTGAATAACTGTCTCCCTTTCTCTGTAGTCTATTCAGCACATGTATTTTTTTATGCACATATTGAATTCTACCTGGTATCACACATACATTTTGTGAGGTGGCTGACTTGGCAGATACAAACTGTAAGAAAAGATCACTCCTACTAAACGCTGTTGGAACTGAAAATTCAACATATGGGTCAGCTTTCTAGTTGAACAACATAAATTGATGTTCAGGAAAATGAGTATTTTTGGATCTGTGGATGATATATATTTCATGGTGAATTTCAATTGGCATACATAATGCTACTTTTTAATGTCTCTCTCTGTGTGTGTATCTATCTATCTATCTATCTATCTATCTATATATATGTATTCACTCTCCAGATTTTTCAAAATATGAAATGTATTTGTCTTATTTTACACTCCCTAAATTCATTCATATTTATGTATGTGGATTTATAATCAACTTTTCACAAGTTTATTCTCAGAAATGTTCATCCACCTGAAATACATATTCGTTTCCAGTACTGAAAACTAACTTCAGGGGATCATATGATGGCAGCGAAAGGAGTGCATCAACCCCATATACAGCATCACTGTGCAAGAGAATGACGAATTTCCAGCAAAATTTGGGTGCTCCAAAACCTAGTGGAAGTATTTCCATCTCATGAGGATTAGCTACGGGGCTCAAACGTGAGTGATTTGTCCGCATAGAGCGTCATGCTGCTTATTCAGCAAATCGCCCTGCGGCTAGAGTCTGTGGCGCATGCTGGCAAACAATGAGATAGCAACACAAATATTCAGTGGTGCGGATTCTGTGGGCTCCAGCCAGCTGTACAATCACTGTGCTCATTGCTGAATTCTGGGTTTGAGACCGGGGAAGGATGCGGTCCAATTCGGTTTTCCACACCAGTCAGACCACAGAGGAAGCCAGGGGCCACCATCTTGGAGAGCTGACGTCACCATTCCTGTTTTCAACTCATAGCAGCTCATTCAGCTATAGAATAGGTAATCTCAGGCTGCCATTCGCCTGTGTCTCGGAGACAAATTACTCAGGCCTGTTCCTATCAGAACATACACCAAGCCCAGAGCGGCCGAATTCTGGCTCCTGGAACTGATCAGGCCCAGGGCTAAAGAACCCGCGGAAACTCCTTCTCGGTCTAGGTCTTGCTGAATACTGTGGAGGTAAATACCTACCTAGCCTTCATAGGCAGTGGCAACAGGATTGAGACGGGGCTTGTGAGGGCTGGTCAGGACTCAACCATTGCTTTGGTCATCCGGCAAAGGGAACGAAATGCTGCCATTCGCATGGGATACCAACATGTTAGAGATCTGATGTCATCACAAAGTGGTGGAGGAGATAACTTCATCGATACCAGCGGTGACAGAAACAGTTGGTCTCCTGGTAAAAAAAGTGAGTCACAAACACCCGAGTCTCTCTCACTTTGTCTTCAAGCCAGAGGGGCAGAGCAGAGCCGCCACCCATGCCCGGCACAGGCCCAGCGACCTGCAGGCGTGGTAGTCATGTCATCCCAATTGGAGTAGTGACAGAGCAGAGCTGCTGCCCGTGCCTGGAACAGGCCCATCAACCAGCAGGCGTGGTAGTCACGTCACCCCAATTGGAGTAGGGGCAGAGCAGAGCCACCGCCTATGCCCAGAACAGGCCCAATGACCCGCTGGTGTGGTAGACACGGCACCCCTATTGGAGTAGTGGCAAAGCAGAGCCTTCTCCCGCGTCCAGTACAAGCCCAGCGGCCCACCAGCGTGGTTGTTAGGTCACCCCAATAGGAATAGGGGCAGAGCAGAGCCACTGCCCAAAACAAAACAGTTTCAACAAGCAGAGAGAACCGCGAGCAGTATGAAAAGACAAGGAAATAAAGGACCACAAGCAATGCAGGTCAACACAACTTTAGAAGAGGTAATAGCTGCATCAGATGGAATGTCAGATAAAGAATTCAGGATACTCATGCTTTAGATGATCTGGAGTCTCAAGGAAGACATTAGACAACAAAATCAGACAATTAAAGATCACTTCGACAATGAATTACATAAACAAATCCAATAAGCAAAAGATCAACTATATAGGGAGATAGAGGTTGTAAAAACAAACAAACAGAAATCCTAGAATTGCAGGAAGGAATAATCCAACTTAAAAACTCAATTGATAATACTACCAGGAGAGTAGAACACTTAGAACATAGAACATCAGACAATGAAGACAAAGTATTTCAACTTGAAAAGAACATAGACCACTCAGCAAGACTGTTAAGAAACCACGAGCAGAATATCCAAGAAATATGGGATAACATAAAGAGGCCAAACTTAACAGTCATTGGGATACAGGAAGGTATAGAGGTCCAAACCAAAGGAATGAGCAACCTATTCAATGAAATAATACGAGAAAACTTCCCAGACTTGATAAATAAAACAGAATCCCAAGTCCTAGAAGCCTACAGAACGCCGAATGTGCAAAATCATAAGAGAGCCACAACTAGACACATTATAATGAAGATGCCCAACAAACAGAAAAAAGAGAGAATTTTAAAAGCTACAAGAGAAAGGAAGCAGATTACGTTTAAGGGTAAACCAATCAGGATAACAGCTGATCTTTCAACACAGACTCTGAAAGCTAGAAGATCCTGGAATAACATATTTCAAACACTGAAAGAAAATGGGTTCCAACCAAGAATTGTGTATCTAGCAAAATTAAGCTTCAGTATGGAAGATGAAATTAAAACCTTCCTCGATAAACAAAAGTGAAAAGAATTTGCAGCTAGAAAACCATCTCTTCAAAACATCCTCGGCAAAACATTGCAGGAAGAGGAAATGGAAAATAACAATGAAAACCATCAGTGGGAGGTAGGACATTAAAGGGGGGAAAATAATCAAAGAGGAAAACAAACCATGTTTAGTAACATAAATAAACCAATATGACTGGAAGAACAACCCATATCTCAATAATAACCCTAAATGTTAATGGCTTAAACTCACCAATGAAGACACACTGGCTAGTAGAATTGAACAAAAAACAAGACCCAACAATATGCTGCCTACAGGAGATGCATTTGATAGGAAAATGCATACATAGACTGACGGTGAAAGTTTGGGAAAAATCATATCACTCATATGGACTTCGGAAACAAGCAGGAGAGTCCATACTCATATCAAATAAAATAGATTTTGAGCCAAAGTTAATCAAAAGGGATAAAGAGAGACACTACATACTGCTCAAGGGAACCATACACCAACAAGAGACAGCAATCATTAATATATATGCCCCAAACAATGGTGCAGCTATGTTCATCAAACAAACTCTTCTCAAGTTCAAGAGTCTAATACACCACAATACAGTAATCATGGGAGACATGAACACACCTCTCTCACCACTGGACAGATCTTCCAAACAAGGAATAAGGAATAAGGAAACTATAGAACTCAATAACACAATTAATAACCTAGACTTATTTGAGATATGTAGAATATAACACCCAACATCAAACAGTTACCTTTTTTTCTCAGCAGCACATGTATCCTTCTAAAAAATGATCATATATTATGTCACAGGGCAACTCTTAGACAATATAAAGGAGTACAGATAATACCATGCATATTATCTGATCATAATGGAATGAAACTAAAAATCAATGATAAAAGAAGGAAGGAAAAATCATGCATCACTTGGAGAATGAATAATAGGTTACTGAGTGATCAATGGGTTATAGAAGACATCAAGGAGGAAATTTAAAAATTCTTAGAGATAAATGAAAACACAGACACAACATATCGGAATCTATGGGACACATTGAAAGCAGTTCTAACAGGAAAATTCATTGCTTGGAGTTCATTCCTTAAAAAAAGAAACAACCAACAAATAAATGATCTCATACTTCATCTCAAAATCCTAGAAAAAGAAGACGAAAGAAACAGCAAAAGAAGTAGAAGGCAAGAAATAATTAAAATCAAAGCTGAAATTAATGAAATTGAAACAAAAGAAACAATTGAAAAAACTTGACAAAAGTAGAAGTTGGTTCTTTGAAAAAATAAATAAAATTGACAGACCCTTAGCCATGCTATGAAAGAGAAGAAGAGAGAACTCAAATTACTAGCATAAGGGATTAAAAAAGAAAATATCACAAGAGATATTTCTGAAATACAGAAGATTATCAGAAATTATTTTTAATCCTTATACTCCAAACAAATAGAAGACAGTGAAGGCATCGATAAATTTCTTAAGTCATATGATATGCCCATATTGAGTCAGGAGGATATAGACAACATAAACAGACCAATATCAATTGAGGAAATAGAAGAAACCATCAATCCACTACCAACTTAGAAAAGCCCAGGACCGTATGGGTATACAGCAGAGTTTAACAAAACCTTTAAAGAGGAACAAATACCAATATTTTTCAAGGTGTTTCAGGAAATTGAAAAAGAGGGAGATTCTTCCAAATTCATTCTACGAGGCCAAGATCACCCTGATTCTTACACCAGACAAAGACACTTCAAAGAAAGAAAACTACAGACCAATATCTCTAATGAACCTACACGAAAAAATCCTCAATAAAATTCTGGCGAATTGGATACAAAAACATATCAAAAAAATTGTGAATCCTGATCAAGTAGGATTCATCCGTGTGATGCAAGGCTGGTTCAATATACGGAAATCAATAAATGTTATTCACCACATCAATAGACTTAAAAATAAGAACCATATGATCATCTCGGTAGATGCAAAAAAAGCATTCTATAAAGTACAGCATTCTGTTATGTTCAACACTCTAGAAAAACTAGTGATAAGAGGAACATACCTCAATATTGTAAAAGCAATCTATGCTAAGCTTCAGGCTAGCATCATTCTGAATGGAGAAAAATTGAAGGTATTCTCTCTAAAATCTGGAACAAGACAGGGATGCCCTCTCTCACCACTTCTGTTCAACATTGTTCTCGAAACACTAGCCAGAGCATTTAGACAGACGAAAGAAATAAAAGGCGTAAAAATTGGAAAAGAAGAACTTAAATTATCAGATCACATGATTCTATGTCTAGCAGTCCCAAAAGGGTCTACAAAGAAACTAATAGAGCTAATAAATGAATTCAGCAAAGTGGCAGGATATAAAATCAACATGCATAAATCTAAGGCATTCCTGCATATCAGCGACAAATCCTCTGAAATAGAAATGAGGACAACCACTCCATACACAATATCCTAAAAAAAAATAATAATAATTAGGAATCAACCTAACAAAAGATGTGAAAGTCTTATACAATGAAAACTACAGAACCCTAAAGAGAGAAATAGAAGAAGATCTTAGAAGATGTAAAAATATATCCTGTTCATGGATAGGCAGAACTAATATCATCAAAATGGTGATATTACCAAAAGTTCTCAATAGGTTTAATGCAATGCCAATCAAAATCCAAACGGAATTTTTTCTAGAAATAGAGAAAGCAATCATGAAATTCATATGGAAAAATAAAAGACACAGAATAACAAAAACAACACTAAGCAGGAAGTGTGAATCAGGCGGCATAGCGATACCAGACTTCAAACTATACTACAGAAAAATAGTAACAAAAATACCATGGTAATGGTACCAAAACAGGCAGGTGGACCAATGGTTCAGAATAGAGGACACAGAAACCAAGCCAGGAAACTACAACTATCTTATATTTGATGGAGGGGCTAAAAGCATGCAATGAAGGAAAATAGCATCTGCAAAAAATGGTGCTGGGAAAACTTGGAATCCATATGTAACAAAATGAAACTGAATCCCTGTCTCTCGCCATGCACAAAAGTTAACTCAAAATGGATCAAGGAGCTTGATATCAAATCAGAGACATGGCGTCTGATAGAACAAAAAGTTGGCTACAATTTACATACTGTGGGGTCGGGCTCCAAATTCCTGAATAGGACACCCATAGCACAAGAGTTAATAACTAGAATCAACAAATGGGACTTACTCAAACTAAAAAGTTTTTTATCAGCAAAAGGAACAATAAGAGAGGTAAATAGGGAGCCTAATCCTGGGAACAAATCTTTACTCCTCACACTTCAGATAGAGCCCTAATATTCAGAGTATACAAAGAACTCAAAAAAATAGACAATAAGATAACAAATAACCCAATAAACAAATGGGCCAAGAACCACAACAGACACTTCTCAGAGAAGTACATACAATCAAAAAACACGTACATGAAAAAATGCTCACCATCCCCAGCAGTCAGAGAAATGCAAATCAAAACCACCCTAAGATACCATCTCATTCCAGTAAGATTGGCAGCCATTATGAAGTCAAACAACAACAAGTGCTGGTGAGAATGTGGAGAAACAGGTACACTTGCACATTATTGGAGGCACTGCTAATTGGTAGAGACAATTTGGAAAGCATTATGGAGATTTCTTGGAAAGCTGTGAATGGAACTACCATTTGACCCAGCTATTCCTCTTCTCGGTCTATTCCCTAAAGACCCTAAAAGAGCATGCTACAGGGACACTGCTACATTGATGTTCATAGCAGCACAATTCACAATAGCAAGACTGTGGAACCAACCTAGATGCTGTTCAATAGAAGAATGGATAAAAAAAATGTGGCACTTATACACAATGGAGTATTACTCTGCTTTAAAAAATGACAAAATCATAGAATTTGCAGGAAAATAGATGGCATTAGAGCAGATTATGCAAAGTGAAGCTAGCCAACCCCTAAAAAACAAATGCTAAATGCCTTCTTTGATTAAAAGGAGAGTAACTAAGAACAGAGTAGGGATGAAGAGCATGAGAAGAAGATTAATATTAAATAGGGATGAGAGGTGGGAGAGAAAGGGAGAGGGAAGGGAAATTGCATGGAAATGGAAGTAGACCCTCAGGGTTATACAAAATTACATGAAAGAGGATGTGAGGGGAAAGGGAAAAATAATACAAAAGGGAGAAATTTATTACAGTAGAGGGGGTAGAGAGAGGAGAGGGGAAGAGAGCGGAGGGGAGGAGGGATAGTAGAGGATAGGAAAGGCAGCAGAATACAATAGACACTAGTATGGAAATGTGTCAATCAATTGATGTGTAACTGATGTGATTCTGCAATCTGGATACGGGGTAAAAATGGGAGTTCATAACCCACTTGAATCAAAGTGTGAAATATGATATATCAAGAAATAAATAATGTTTAGAACAACCATAAAAAATTAAAAAAAAAAAAAGAAAACTAACTTCGGTGAATGAGGCACGCGAATCCTAATATTTCTACAGTAACTGACCAAGTTTAACATCAATGCAAGTAGATTCCAATGGACATGATGTGTATTTTTACGTTAATTTTTATTCAAGACTGGTACAATTTCATCAGTTTATGCACATCATAGGATATATATTTCATAAAAAATTTAGCAAATTTATAGGCATTTGTTTCACTTTCAATCACTTCCTGCTTCAAAACACATGTATTCCTCCATATTTCTTGACTGGTCTTTGCATGAGAATTCTTTCCGAACACATTATTTTCGATTTCCATAATCACTTTTGAAGCAAACTTCACACACTCTTCATGATAAATCAAAACACTAATATTACCATTAGATGTATAACTGGTTGGAATGAATGAATATATATCAATATAAGATTTATTGTATATTTTCAGATATCAATTCAATCCATTATTTAAAGTTGGAACCAGTTATATTATTTATTCACAGTATGGTGTATTCATGCTTAATCTCTATATTCATGGACACAGGGTACACCTCTTTGTACCCCCAATAAAAATTTTACGTCTTCAGTATATTGCTCCCAGAAATGGTGGTAGAAATACTCATGTCACCTGATCTACCTATAGATTTTATCACAGTAATATTCTGGACAAAAAATGTAAAGGTCACACTTATGATTGTACCAAAGACTAAATGGAAAGCGATCATGGATTACTAAAAACATCCTTGTCCAGGTTGCCTAATGCTCTCAAATGTCAATCCTATTGGTTACTACATATTTGTTTCTTCCTAAGATTATATATTCAAACTCAACCCTGGTGAAAATGTCTACTCCTATCACTCACTTAATACTTTGCTTGATTTCATAATGTCTCTATTGTTATCTGCTTTTCTACATATTTTCCCAATTTCATCATAGTGACTGACTCTTCATATGTGCTGACATTTACATTCACTCTCTATCCGAAACCCTATAGCTAAAGAATTTTTAGTCCCAATCCTACACTCAGTCTTCTTCCTAAACCTACCGACTATCTTCCTAATTCTACTGACTATCCCTTTGGATTGGATGTTCTCTTCTACATTCAAACATCCAAGGTACAAGGTCCTATGCCATTGTATATCAAATTGTCTGAGACATCTTTGCAGAATATAATTCAAAACTAAGTATCCCAATTAAGGGCCCAATGCCCTTCTGGGCTTCAAATCATACCTAGATTTTTGTTTTCATACTTATATTTCACCTCAATATTCTTGTAAATATCGCAGGTTCCCAATACCATTATTTATCACACAGAATGATTGCTAACCCAAATCGAACCTGTTATTAAGCCTAAACATACACTGTTTCCTCAATCTCATTTTACAGAAGAGCAGGGATAGAGTCGTTCTTACAATACAGGAAAGTAGGGGACATTCCACCTGCTGAGAACCTCAAAGGTCCATTCAGAAATGATACCTGGAGAAGATGTAGGCAGCTATGAAGGACCTGAGAGAGCAAAAGTCATCTTCCATGGCAAACAACCTGGTCAGGATGAAGGGATGTGTCTGAATCAGCCTCTCTCTTTTTATTGTAGAGAAGATGGACCAAACCAGGCCTGTGTGGAGATCTGGTGCTGGGTGCCTATGGTTGACATACCATTCTACCTTGTGAAAGTGTCACAGGAAGTAGGGGCAGCCTCCATCTCATGGGACACTTGGAAGCAACTGTTAGGACAAAGTGGTTGCCAAGGCAGTGACCTCATTCAGTTCCAAAGAAAGTGATATACCTCATTTCCTTGGTGATGGAACTCTCTGAACTTTGTATCCAAGAATTCAGGCACCCCGAGGCAGCCCCAGTCCCAGTGGACTCACTTGTTTGGATTTACCAAGGACAGAGTCAGTCTTTCTTGGTACCTACCGATGTGAGGATGGCCAAATGCCAGGAGAGCTCTGAAGAGGGACCTTTCCAGAAGAAGCAGGTAGTGGCTCACCCCTTTTTCTTGACAACTTCACAGAGTTGGCCAAGGAAACCAGATCTGAGAGAGGTCAGGCCATGTTCTGAGAATAGGTAGGAAAGTTGGTTTGTTTGGTTTGGAGTGGATTGTTTTTAGTAAGTCGTTTGACCAGGCGAGTGTTTCTATGTCTGTGTATCCCACTGTGTCCATTGTTGTAGATATTAGAAAAGAGAATGCATTAATGGATGCGTCCAGTCTACTATAAATCTTCCCATAATTCAACCTGCCCAATTTATGAATGGACTGCAGCTTGTCTTATCGAGAGGCAACACATTCTATCTTCCTAAGTTCCTGTTTTCTTCCTGAATTCTGGCCACTCTCCAGAATAGGCTCATGGTTTTGTGTCCAAGATATGCACCACTACAAGCTCTGTGACATGGCCATGTACTGGATAGCGGAAGAGAATGGCCAGCCTTTCAGAAAACTCAGATATCAGTGTGAACAGAAATGTCTCAGTGGAAAAACCCCGCTTTGGGCCTTTTGCTTACCTATTGTTCTGTTGCACTGAATGTCAGGAAAGACTTGGCCTCAGGCCACCCCTTTGTGAAGCCTGAAGAAAGAGTTTTCAAATGGAAATGAATGGGCATCACCTGTGGCTCTTTGCTTAATGCTTTGTAAAGGGATGTGGCTGAATTAGCCTCTTGGCCTGTGTGTGGCTGTGTCTTACATTCTCAGCACCTGATGGATCTAAAGAATGATCCCATGTGTGCATCAAAAACCATAATGGCAAAAAGATCAGTCATTGTGGATGAAGTCTCTTGCCTTCCTCTGTTAGGTTCCTGACCTCTGTCAAGTGAGAAAATGGATTCTTTGGGTCAAAAGAGTTCCTCAAAGCCCTGCAGAGGTGCTTGGCGTTTCGCATGACTCCAAATCACAAAGAATCTATACCTGAAAATTAGTAGGCCTCAAATTGGAGAAACAGAGCATTATTAATGACAGGCTTATTTGATCACTCCTGGTTCACAGGAAGGGTGTCCAGGCCACCCTGACTTTAGGCAAATGAGGGGCAAGTGAGCTTATTTTGGACACTTTCTTGGGCTTCGCCCCTCATGAAAATCTTCAGCCAGACATTATGATGAATGACAATATGTAAGAAGATGAGGGCCATGTGGGAGTCTTTTCGTTTTAATTTTGGTCATTTGTGTGGCGGTTGGAAGAAATGACTTTGTCCACCTGGGCTTGAACTCTGGTGTGATTCCCCTTAGAGACTGAGTTGTGGAACTGACCTTAGAGAAGTATTGCATTGAATTTTGTTGGGATTTTAGGAGGCCACGCATAAGAGTCACCCTTGGAACTGAGATCTAGGCCCAGCGTTGCTTTCCACAGATTTTTCAATTTCTGAAAGAAGTGACCTCACCTCACTTCCTTGGTGATGGAACTCTCTGATCTTGGGATCCAGGAATTCAGGCAAAAAAGCCAGGGCCAGTTCCAGTCCGAGTGGTCTCATTTGTTTGGATTTACCAAGGACAGAGTCAGTCTTTCTTGGTACCTACTCATGTGAGGATGGCCAAATGGCAGGAAATCTCTGAAGAGGGGCCTTTCCTGAGAAAACAGGTAGTGGCTCACAGCTGGCTCCTGACAATTAAATAGAGTTGGCCATGGAGTCCAAATCTGAGACAGGAGTGGCCATTTCGGGGGAACATAGTATGGCCCATAAGTCAGAGGACACTCAAGATAGTCAAAGACCTACTTGGCAGAAGGAGGTGCCTTTGTAGGTTTGGTTGTGGTTTTGTGGTTTTGTCTCATGTTCTGAAAATAGGCAGGGAAGTCGGTTTGTTTGGTTTGGAGTGAACTGTTTCTAGTAAGTCGTTTGGCAAGGCGAGTGTTTCTATGTCTGTGTATCCCACTGTTATCTATGGTTGTAGACATTAGAAAAGATATTGGATCAATGGATATGTCCTGTTTAGTAGAAAGCTTCCCAGAATTCATCCTGCACAATTTATGAATGGACTGCGGCTTGCCTTATCAATTGGCTACACCTGCTATCTTCCTAAGTTCCACTTTTCTTCCTGAATTCTGGCCACTCTCTAGAATAGGCTCATGGTTTTTTGTGCAAGATATATACCACCTCCAAGCTCTGTGACATGGCCATGTACTGGATAGCTCAAGGGAATGGCGAGCATCACAGAAAACTCAGAAATCACTATGACCATTAAAGACTCAGTGGAGAAACCCTGCTTTGGGCCTTTTGGTTACCTATTGTTCTGTTGCCCTAAATGTCAGGAAGGTCTTTGCCTTAGGCCACCCCTTTGTGAAGCCTGAAGAAAACAGTTTTCAAATGGAAATGAATGGGCATCACCTGTGGCTCTTTGCTTAATTGCTTTGAAAAAGATGTGTCTCATTCAGACCATTGGCCCTGTGTGAGGCTGTTGCTTAGTTTCTCATCACCTGATGGATCTAAAGAAAGATTCCATGTGTACATACAAAACCAAAGTGGCAAAAAGAGCAGTCATTGTGGATGAAGTCTCTCGTCTTCCTCTGTAAGGTTCGTGACCTCCATCAAGTGAGAATAGGGATCCTTTGTCTCAAATGAGTTCCTCAAAGCCCTGCAGATTCTATCCCCTAGGTGCTTGGGTTTTATCATGACTCCAGTTCACATAAAGAATCTAAAACCCACAGTCAGTAGTCCTCAAATTGGAGAAGCGGAGCAGTATTAATTTCAGACCTATTTGATCACATCTTGTTCACAGGAAGTGTGTACAGCCACCCTAAGTTTAGTCAAATTAAGGGGCACGGGAGCTTATTTTTGACACTGGCTTGGGCGGAGCCCCTTATGGATTCCTCCAGCCAGAAGTTATGATGAGTGTCTATATGGAAGAAAATGTGGGTCATGTGGGAGTGTTTTGGTTTTAATTGTGGTCATTTGGGTGGTGGTGGGAAGTGACAACTGGGTCCACCTGGGCTTGAACTCTGGTGTGATTCCCCTTAGATACTGAGTTGAGGTACTGACCTCAGAGAAGTATTGCCATGAATTGAGTTGGGATATTAGGAGGCCACGCATGAGATTTGCCCTTGGAAACTGAGATCTAGGCCCAGGTTGGCTTTGCACAGAGCACTTGGAATCTCAGCCAGGGTATCACATAATTTTATTCTGAAAGACTTGGCAGCCATAGTTGAGAGTCAAAACACACATGGACCTCACATTGTAGACCTCAATGTGCCTAGCATCATGTGATCATTGGCCACTCTTTAGGAAGCCATGCTTATGAGAGTTCTCCAGAGCTTTCATTGAAATGAGCATCCTCACCATTAAATGGTTCCTGAATGAAGTGAAACCCACAGTGCCTTCAACTTCATCCTTGAAAAATGGCTAGATAAATACCGTGAAATTTTTTTAAATTTCCATGACCAGGTGGCACTGGAGAACCTTTGGATATCCTGTTGCTGACTATGAGTATACCAGACAGTGCCTGATGGACTGGGTTTCCAGAAAATGGTGTAGAGCAGAGATGCCAGTAATTTGGAGCCTGCTGAGTAGTGGGCATAGAGCTGCAGTCGGCAGGTGTGTGATAAATCATCTGTGGTGGAGCCATGTGGATCTTCCATTGGCTTCCAAATTGCTTGTGACTGACATGGTGCAGCGAGCAGACCCTTATATGTAAAGGCGTATTTTTATTTGTAGAGTTTTTAGGGCAATGTTCAGAATCACGTTGCTATGGTCAAGAGGCAAGCTATTTGGGATAGAACCTTGGTGGGTGCATTCTCCTGCAGACCCTGACCCACCACACGTGAGAAACTCCCTCCAACACTTTGGCCCAGGTGGACTCCTTGTATTTTGTGAAGCAAATACCAAACTAACAGTGCAGCAGCAAGAAACACCACAAAATGTGGAGGATGACCAAATGGCTTCACAGTCCACACGGGGAGACACTTAGCCCCCAGTGACCACAGTTTACCTACAAAGATTGAATTCAGCACTGCTGACTCATGTTCATTGGAACATAAGAAACCATGTCCTCCAGGTCACATAGATGCAGACCCAGCTTTGATGCTCTCATTACAAAGGAATCTAAAGCTCCTGACAACAACATATATTTCAAGTGCCCAACCTCAGTGGCAGTTTCTGAAGAAGTCTTTAGGCCAGCAGAGCTCCATATTTGTGGAGTGTTTACCCTGTCCCTTACTTTAGTAAACTACTCTACCAACTCCAATGTTGTGAACTTTTGAGCATATTAAATTCCAACTATGTATTCCCAGATTTTCTAACTCTTCTCCTCTAATGATGTATTACTTGGGGCGAGGGTAATGTCAAGGCATTGTTCTGGAAGAGAGTGAAATATTTCTCCATGTGTTTTTTTTTTCAATTATTTTATTTCATATTATTTTTTTATTTTTTTAATTGGGTGTTCAAAACATTACAAAGCTCTTGACATATTATATTTCATACATTAGATTCAAGTGGGTTATGAACTCCCATTTTTATCCCAAATACGGATTGCAGAATCATATGTGTTACACATCTGCATTTTTATAATGCCCTATTAGTAACTGTTGTATTCTGCTACATTTTCTATCCTCTAGTATCCCCACTCCCCTCCCATCTTCTCTCTCTACCCCATCTACTGTAATACATTTATATCTTTGTTAATTTTCCCATTCCCCTCACAACCTCTTATATGTAATTTTGTGTAACAATGAGGGTCTCCCTACATTACCATGCAATTTCCTTTATCTCTTTCTTTCCGACCCCCACCTCATGTCTCTGTTTAATGTTGATCTTTTCTTCCTGCTCTTCCTCCCTGCTCTGTTATTAGTTGCTCTCATTATATCAAAGAAGACATTTTTATTTGTTTTTTAGGGTTTGGCTAGCTTCACTAAGCATAATCTGCTCTAGTGCCATCCATTTCCCTGCAAATTCAATGATTTTGTCATTTTTTAATGATGCATAATACTCAATGGTGTATAAATGCCACATTTTTTTATCCATTCATCTACTGAAGGGCATCTGGGTTGGTTCCACAGTCTAGCAATTTTGAATGGTGCTGCTATGAACATCAATGTGGCAGTATCCCTGTAATATGCTCTTTTAAGGTCTTCAGGGAATAGTCTGAGAAGGGCAATAGCTGGGTCAAATGGTGGTTCCATTCCCAGCTTTTCCAGGATTCTCCATACTGCTTTTCAAATTTGCCACAACAGTTTGCAGTCCCACCAGAAATGTACAAGAGTACCCTATTCTCCACATCCTCGCCAGCACTTGTTGTTTGACTTCATAATGGCTGCCAATCTTACTAGAGTAGGATGGTTTCTTAGGGTGATTTTAATTTGCATTTCTCTGACTGCTAGAGATGGTGAGCATTTTTTCATTTACTTACTGATTGATTGTATGTCCTCCTCTGAGTAGTGTCGGTTCAGGTCCATGGCCCATTTTTTGATTGGGTTATTTATCATCTTATTGTCTAATTTTTTGAGTTCTTGGTATACTCTGGATATTAGGGCTCTATCTGAAGTGTAAGGAGTAAAAATTTGTTCCCATAATTTAGGCTCCCTATTTACCTCTCTCATTTTTTATCCTGCTGAGAAAAAACTTTTCAGTTTAAGTAAGTCCCATTTGATGATTCTTGTTATTAACTCTTCTGCTATGGGTGTCCTGTTAAGGAATTTGGAGCCCGGCCCCACATTATGTAGATCGGAGCCAACTTTTTCTTGTATCAGATGCAGAGTCTCTTATTTGATATCTAGCTCCTTGATCCACTTTGAGTTAACTTTTGTGCATGGCAAGAGGAGGGGATTCGATTTTATTTTGTTGCATATGGATTTCCATTTTTTACAACACCATTTGTTGAAGATGCTATATTTCCTCCATTGCATGCTTTTAGCTCCTTTATCAAATATAGCATAGTTGTAGCTTTGTGAATTAGTCTTTGTGTCCTCTATTCTGTACCATTGGTCAACCTGCCAGTTTTGGTACCAGTGCCATGCTGTTTTTGTTAATATTGCTCTGTAGTATAGTTTTAAGTCCGGTATCGCTATACCGCCTGATTCACACTTCCTGCTAGAATTGCTTTTGCTATTCTGGGTCTTATATTTTTCCATATGAATTCCATGATTGCTTTATCTATTTTTACAAGAAATGCCATTGGGATTTTGATTGGCATTGCATTGAACCTATAGAAAACTTTTGGTAATTTCGCCATTTTGATGATGTTAGTTCTGCCTATCCAGGAACAGGGTATATTTTTCCATCTTCTAAGATCTTCTTCTACTTCTCTTTTTAGGGTTCTGTAGTTTTCATTGTATAAGTCTTTCACCTTTTTTGTTTGGTTGATTTTTAAGTATTTAATTTTTTTGAGGGTATTGTGAATGGAGTGTTTTTCCTCATTTCTGTTTCAGGAGGTTTGTCGCTGATATACAGAAATGCCTTTGATTTATGCGTTTTGATTGTATATCCTGCCACTTTGCTGAATTCATTTATTAGTTCTAGTAGTTCTTTTGTAGACCCTTTTGGGTCTTCTATGTATAGAATCATGTCACCAGGAAATAGTGATAATTTTCGTTCTTATTTTCCTATTTTTATGCCTTTGATTTCTTTCGTCTGTCTAATTGCTCTGGCCAGTGTTTTGAGAACTATATTGAATAGAAGTGGTGACAGAGGGCATCCCTGTCTTGTTCCAGATTTTAGAGGGAATGCCTTCAATTTTTCTCCATTCATAATGATGCTAGCCTGAGACTTAGCATAGATAGCTTTTACAATGTCGAGGTTAGTTCCTGTTATCCCTATTTTTCTAATGTTTTGAACATAAAGGGATGCTGTACTTTGTCAAATGCTTTTTCTGCATCTATCGAGATGATCATATAGTTCCTATCTTTAAGTCTATTGATGTGATGAATAACATTTATTGATTTTCGTATATTGAACCATCGTTGCATACCAGGGATGAATCCTACTTGATCCTGGTGAACAATTTTTTTGATTTGCCTTTGTATTCGATTAGGCAGATTTTTATTGAGGATTCTTGCATCTAGGTTAATCAGATATATTGGTCAGTAGTTCTCTTTCTTTGAGGTGTCTTTTTCTGGTTTTGGAATTAGGGTGATGTTGGCCTCATAAAATGAATTTGGCAGAGCTCCCTCTTTTTCTATTTCCTGAAATAACTTGAAAAGTATTGGTATTAATTCTTCTTTAAAGGTTTTGTAAAACTCCGCTGTATAGCCATCCGTTCCTGGGCTTTTCTTGGTTGGTAGTCTTTTGATTGCTTCTTCTATTTCATCCATTGATATTGGTCGGTTTAAATTGTGTGTATCCTCCTGACTCAGTTTGGGCAAATCATATGACTTAAGAAATTTATCGATGTCTTCACTATTTTCTATTTTATTGGAATAATGGTTTTCAAAATAATTTCTAATTGTCTTCTGTATTTCTGTAGCATCTGTTGTGATGTTGCCTTTTTCATCCCATATGTTAGTAATTTGAGTTCTTTCTCTTCTTTTCGTCTTTAGCATGGCTAAGGGTCTGTTGATCTTATTTATTTTTTCGAAGAAGCAACTTTTAGTTTTGTTAATTTTTTCAATAGTTTCTTTTGTTTCAATTTTGTTGATTTCCACTCTGATTTTAATAATTTCTTGCCTTCTGCTAAATTTGCTGTTGTTTTGCTCTTCCTTTTCTAGGGCTTTGAGATGAAGTGTGAGCTCACTTATTTGTTGGTTTTTCCTTTTTTTTCAGGAATGACCTCCAGGCGATGAATTTCCCTCTTAAAACTGCTTTCATTATGTCCAATAGATTCCGATATGTTGTGTCTATAATTACATTTATCTCTAAGAATTTTTTGATTTCCTCCTTTATGTCTTCTGTAACCCATTGATCATTCAGTAACATATTGTTCATTTTCCATGTGATGTAGAATTTTTCCTTCCTTCTTTTATCATTGATTTCCAGTTTCATTCCATTATGATCAGATAAAATGCATGTTATTATCTCCACACCTTTATATTTACTGAGGGTTGCCCTATGGCATCATATATGGTCTTTTTTTGAGAAGGATCCATGTGCTGCTAAAAAAAAAAGTATATCCACTTGATGATGGTTGATATATTCTATATATGTCAGTTACATGTTGGTTATTGATTGTGATATTGAGTTCTATCCTTTCTTTATTCAACTTTTGTTTGGAGGATCTGTCCAATGGTGATAGATGTGTGTTGAAGTCACCCATAATTATTGTGTTGAGGTCTATTTCATTTTGGAGCTTGAGGAGAATTTGTTTCATGAACATCGTAGCACCATTATTTAGTGCATAAATATTGATAATTGTTATGTCTTGTTGGTGAATGGTTCCTTTTAACAGTATATGATGTCCTTCCTTATCCCTTTTGATTAACTTAGTCTTGAAGTCGATTTTATTTGATATGAGGATGTCCACCCCTGCTTGTTTATGAGGATAAGTGTGCATGGTGTATTTTTTCCCAACCTTTCACCTTCAGCCTGTGTGTCTTTGCATTTCAGATGTGTCTCCAGGAGGCAACATATTGTTGGATTTGTTTATTTAATCCAAGTTACCAGCCTATGTCGCTTTATTGGAGAGTTGAAGCCATTTACATTCAGAGTTACTATTGATGTATGGTTTGTACTGCCAGCCATGTTTGATTATTTATCTTTTTTTAAATTTAGTTTGTTTCTCCATGATAAGCTTTCACCCTGCCTCTGTCATTACCAAGGTACTTCCCACTGATGGTTTTGGTTGTTGTTTTTCATTTCTTTCTTGTGTAGTGTTTTTCTCAAGACGCTTTGTAAAGCTTGTTTTCTGGCTTCAAATTCTTTTAGCTTTTGTTTATCATGAAAGATTCTTATTTTATTGTAGTACCTGATGGTTAATTATGCTGGATACATAATTCTTGGTTGGCATCCATTGTCTTTCAGTGTTTGAAATACGTTTTTCCAGGATCTTCTCGCTTTCAGCATCTGTGATCAAATATCCGTTGTTAACCTTATTGGTTTACCACTGAATGTATTCTGCCTCCATTCTCTTGTAGATTTATTATTTTCTCTTTGTTCTGTATATTGGATATCTTCATAACAATGTGTCTTGGCATTCGTCTACTGTGATTTTGTGTGCTCTTGTCCTGTATGCATCTACAATTTGTATATCCATTTCCTTTTTTATTTCTGGAAAGTTTTCTGTAATTATTTCATTCAGCAGTTTTCTCATTCCCTTGGTTTGAGTCTCTGTACCTTCCTCTATCCTGATGACTCGTAAGTGTGGTTTTATTTATGTTATCCCAAATCTCTTGGATGTTTTTCTTGTGATTTTTTTGCCAGCCTTTCTGAGTTGGCTGGACTCGTTTCAAGATGATATATTTTGTCTTCATTATCTGACGTTCTGGCTTCTACTTGCTCCACTCTGTTAGTGATACTCTCAATGGAGTTCTTAATTTGGTTTATCATTTCCTTCATTTCTAGAATTATTGTTTGATTTTTTTTATAATATCTATCCACTGATAAAGATGCTTAACTTTTTCTTTTATATGTTTATGTAATTCATTTTCAATGTTTTCTTTTACTGTTTGGATTTTCTGTCTCGTATCTTCTTTAAGTTTCCATTCCATCTGTCTAAGGTATTCCTTGAGTTCTTTATATGACCACTTTTCTGATGAATCCTGGTCCTCCTGAATATTTAGGGTGTTCTTCGTTGTTTGTTCTCCTTTTCTTCCTTGCTTGTTTATGCTGCTCATGTTACTTCTTGTTCTGTTTGACTGCTGAGTTACTGTTTACTCTTATAAATTTATTTGATGCTTGGGAGGAAAGATTTTAGAAGGGAAGGGAAAAAGTCACTAAAGAGAATGAGAGTAGGCAGGTGGAATGCAAGGAATGGGAAATAAGAAAATTGAAAAGAAATGAAATACACTAGAAAAAATAGAAAATAAAGAATGAAAATGATTTTTTTTAAAAAATGATAATGATAATATAAAATTAAAATTAAAATTTTAAAAAATAATAATAACAAAATATGGGAGGTGAGGGGGGATTGCAGAGGAAAGGAAAGGCAGCAGAATACAACAGTTACTAGTATGGTATTATGTAAAAATGTGGATGTGTAACCCATGTGATTCTGCAATCTCTACTTGGTTTAAAAAAGGGAGTTCATAACTCACTTGAAGCTAATGTATGCTAATGTATGAAATATGATATGTCAAGAGCTTTGTAGGGTTTTGAACAACCAATAAAAAAAAATAAAATAAAATTATTTTGCCATTTAAAAAAAAAAAGAAAATAATTTTGAAGTTTATCTATGATCCAGGGGCAAGTTAAATGAAACAGTTTCCAGTTGTTAAGTCACCAAAAAATTTATTATTTCATGTGTTATTTATTTGCTTTGTAGTATGTTTAAATTTTATTTTTGGAAAGTTTTTAACCTTATTAAATTTGTTTATTTGTTGTGGGGGAAGCAATTGTATATAGGTTAAGTATTGTTTATCAAAAATGCTTAGAACAAGAAGCATTTCAGATTTTGGATTTTTTTGGAATTATGGAATATTTATACAAACATAATCTTGGGGATAAGACTCAAGTGTAAATATGAAATTCATTTATATTTCATACATGCCTTAGACCCATAGCCTGGAGGAAATTTCATACAACATTTTTAGTATACCTGCATTTTGACTGTAACCTGTCAAATGAAGCCAAGTAGGAAACTTTTCACTTGTCACATTCCAGTACTAAAACACGTTAGATTTGGCATTTTGGATTTGGGATTTGGGGATTAGGGGTGCCCAGTTTCCAGAGGGCAAATTCTATTTTTCTACTAAAGTAAACTCATTTATCATAGTAAGTTGTCCTAAGTTAATTATCTTTGTATCCACAAAATTCCTAAAACTTATTGTGGTGCCTATATTTCTCCTTAAAATCATATTTCAAACATTTAATCTTGCTTCATTGAATAAAAACAAATCATATTTTCATCTAATTTTTAGATTCTTTAATTAATTAACACAATTGCTGTCTTATTAAAGGTTCTTTCACTTAAAATACATATTTTACATTGATATTAATAATAGATTTTCTGGAATTATCAATAAAATTTTTATACAATAGCTTTTGCTCCCTGTATTTTCAAACACCACTTAACTTGTGTGTTTGTGTTGCAAACAACTTAGAGCTGATTTTGTATTTTTACTTCAAATGACATTTTCTACACACTTTCATTTATTTTTTATAATTTATTCTTTTTTACTAGTTTTTTTAGTTGTTGATGGATCCTTATTTAATTAATTAATTTATATGCAGTGCTGAGAATCCAACCAGTGCCTCACACATGGTAGACAATTGCTCTACCACTGATCCACAACTCTAGCCCACTCCAGTTTATTCTTAAAATTCACATTTTTTTTTTAGTTTATGTATAGGTATTTTTTTATTGGCTCTACACAGCACTGGTATACTATCATATTTCTTTTTTTAATTGGTTCTTTTTATACATAACATTAAGATTATACATAACATTAAGATTCATTTTGGCATAATTATAAAAGCATGAAATATAATTTGCTCTAATTCAGTCCCCAGTACTTCCTCTTTTTCTCCTTTCCTCCCTCTTTCTGTTCCCTTCCCTCCACTCTACTGATCTTTCCGCTATTTACTTTTAGTTTGGGGGGATTGTGCAGGTGTGTGTTGTGTGTATACATAATGGTGAGATCCAATACGTTTTTTCCCTTTCATTTGTTGTTTTATGGTAATACCGTGTGATTATTTTTATAGTGTTTAAGTTCTTTTATGAGGATTTTGGAAAATAAAAGCAATAAATTTGTGTTCTCAGATGGTCATCATGAACCGGAAAAAAAAAATAAAATAAAATAAAAAATTTTAAAACATTTTTTAAAAGTTAAAGAACAGCAACAAAAAAATGAAAATAAAAGAAAACAAAAAAAAACAAAAACAAAAACAAAAAAAAACAAATTAAAATAATAATAATAACAATAAATACAGTCATAGATTGCAATAAACTTCTTTTCCAGTACGTAGAGCTGTGCCCACTGGGCCAAGCTTCTCCTTTCAATAAGTGGGAACCAATCACTGTGCAGCAGCTCTTCCTCCCAGACTGGGTGGGTGTCCAATCCTGAGTGCCTAGGGCCTTCTTTTGTGTTTCCTCAAGCCAGGCCCCACTCACCTGTGACACTCACCACAATACTGGCTACATGCCAGGTGTGCTGCTCCTAGGAGCCCTGTTTTCATGAACGCCTGGGAACACTCTCCCTGTTTGTCTCCCTCAGACCCTAAGTTTGTAGAGCTTAGGCCTGAGAACCCCCAGCGAATTTGCTTGCACTCCGGAAGCCATGCCCCCAGAAGCTGGAGCAAGAGACTTCAGTTTTCAGCACTGGTGGGAGCGGTGGCCTGGAGGTCTGCACCACGAGTCCCGTGCCACTCCTAATTCCCTCGGTCTGGCTATCGCGCTCAAGGGAGAGCTGGGAGGGGCTCTTAAGATTTCCCCACAAGTTCGCAAATTTACAGGAATTTGTTTCACTTTCAATCACTTCCTGCTTCAGGACACATGTATTCTTCCATGTTTCTTGACAGGTCTTTTCATGAGAGTTCTTTCAAGACACATTACTTTCAATTTCCATAATCACTTTTGAAGCAAAACTCACATAAACTTTATGATGAATTATAACTCTGATATTACCATTAGATGTATGACTGGTTGGAATTAATGATTGCATAACGATATAGGATTTCTTATATATTTTCAGATAAAAATTCAATCCATTATTTAAAGTGGAACGAGTTATATTATTTATTCACAGTATGGTCTATTCATGCATTATCTCTATATTCATAGACGCAGTGTACACTTCTTTATACCCCCAATACTAATTTATATGTCTTCAAAATATTGCTCCCTGAAATGTTGGAAGAAATACTCATGTCACCTGATCTACTTATACATTTAATCACAGAAATATTCGGAACACAAAATGCAAAGCTCACACTTATGTTTGTACCAAAGCCTAAAAGGAAAGTAAACATGGATTACTAAAAACATCCATGTCCAGCTTGCCTAATGCTCTCAAATATCAATCCTATTGGTGACTACATATTTGTTTCTTCTTAAGATTATATATTCAAACTCAACCCTACTGAAAATGTCTAATCCTATCCCTCACTTTATACATTGCCTGATTTCATTATGGCTCTATTTCTATCTGTTTCCTACATATTTTCCCCAGTTCATCATTGTGACTGACTCTTCACATGTGCTGACATTTACATTCACACTCTAATCGATAACCTATTGCTAATAAACGTTTGTTCCTAATCCTATACTCATTCTTTTTCTAAACCTACCGACTATCTTCCTAATCCTACCGACTATCCTTTTTTGACTGGATATTCTCTTCTACATTCAATCAAGCAAGGTACAAGGTCTTATGCCATTGTATATTGATCTATCTGAGACCTCTGTGCAGAATGTAATTTTATTCTAAGTATCACAATCAAGGGTCCAATGCCCTTCTGGGCTTCAAATGTTACCTAGATTTCTAGTTTCACACTTATATTTCACATATATATTCTAGTAAATATCGCAGTTTCAAATACCATTATTCATTCTGCAGGATGATTCCTAAACCAAATCCAACATGTTATTGACCCTAAACATACACTGTTCCCTCAATCTAACATTACAGAAGAGCAGGGACAGAGTTGGTCTTACAATACAGGAATGTAGGGGATCTTCCACCTGCTGAGAACCTCAAAGGTCCATGCAGACATGATCCCTGGAAAAGAGGTAGGCAGCTATGAAGGACCTGAGAGAGCAAAAGTCATCTTCCATGGCAAACAACCTTGTCAGGATGAAGGAGTGTGTCTGAATCAGCCACTTTCTTCTTAATGTAGAGAAGATGGACCAAACAAGGTCTGTGTGGAGAGCTGTTCCCGTGTGTCTATGGTTGATATACCATTCTAACTTGTGACAGTGTCACAGGAAGTAGGGGCAGCCTCCATCTCATGGGACCCTTGGAAGCAGCTATTAGGACAAAGTGTTTGCCAAGGCATTGACCTCATTCAGTTCCTGAAGGAAGTGACCTACCTTACTTCTTTGGTGATGGAACTCTCTGAACTTGGGATCCAGGAAGCCAGGCATCCAGAGCCAGTCCCAGTCCCAGTACCAGTGGGCTCACTTGTTTTGTTTTACCAATGACAGATTCTGTCTTTCTTGGTACCTACTGATGTGAGGATGGCCAAATATCAGGAGAGCTCTGAAGACGGGCCTTTCCTTAGTAAGTAGGTAGTGACTCACCGCTGGCTCCTAACAACTACACAGAGTTGGCCAAGGAGACCAGATCTGCCACAGTACAGGCCATTTCGGGTGAACATAGTAGGGCCCGCTAGTCAGAGGACACTCTGGATATTCAGAGACTTACTTGGGGGAAGGAGGTGCTTTGTGTTTGTGGGTGTGAGTTTGTGGTTTTGTCTCATTTTCTTAGAATAGGTAGGAAAGCTGGTATGTCTGGTTTGCAGTGGACTGTTTCTAGATAGTCTTTTGACAAGGCAAGTGTTTCTATGTCTGTGTATAACACTGTGTCCGTGGTTGTAGACATTAGAAAAGAGAATGCATCAATGAATGTGTCCTGTCTAGTAGAAAGCTTCCCAGCATTCATCCTGCCCAATTTATGACTGCACTGCAGGTTGCCTTATCGATGGGCAACACCTACTATCTTCCTAAGTTTCAGATTTCTTCCTGAATTCTGACCAATCTGCAGAATAGTCTCATGGTTTTGTGTCCAAGATAGGTACCACCCCAAGCTCTGTCACATGGCCATGTACTGAATAGCTGAAGGTAATGGCGAGCTTCTTAGAAAACTCAGATATCAGTGTGACCAGGTAAGTCTCAGTGGAGAAACCATGCTTTGTGCCTTTTGCTTACCTATTTTTCTGTTTCACTGAATGACAGGAAGGTCTTTGCCTCAGGCCACCCCTTTGATAAGCATGAAAAAAACAGTTTTCATATGGAAATGATTGGGCATCACCCGTGGCTCTTTGCTTAATTGCTTTGAATGGGATGTGTCTGAATCAGCCTCTTGGCCCTGTGTGAGGCTGTGGCTTATATTTTCAGCACCTGATGGATATAAAGAAAGATCCCATGTGTGCATCCAAAACTAAAATGGCAAAATTCAGTCATTGTGGATGATGTCTCTCTCCTTCCTCTATTAGGTTGCAGACAATCATCAAGTGAGTATAGGGATCCTTTGGGTCAAATGAGTTTTTCAAAGCCATGCAGAGGTGCTTGGGTTTTCTCATGATTCCACTTCACATAAAGAATCTAAACCCCACAGTCAGTAGGCCTCAAATTGGAGAAGCAGAGTAGTTGTAATGGCAGGCCTATTTGATCACTCCTGGTTCACAGGAATGGTGTCCAGGCCACCCTGACTTTAGGCAAATGAGGGCCAAGGGAGCTTATTTTGGACACTCTCTTGCGCTGCACCCCTCATGGAAATCTCCAGCCAGAGGTTAAAATGAGGGTCTATGTGGAAGAAGATGAGGGCCATGTGGGAATGTTTTGGTTTTAATTTTGGTAATTTGTGTGGCAGTTGGAAGGGATGACTGGGTCCCCCTCGGCTTGTACTCTGGTGTAATACTCCTTAGAGACTGAGTTGTAGAACTGACCTCAGAGAAGTATTGCCATGAATTGTGTGGGGATGTTAGGAGGCCACGCATGAGAGTCACCCTTGGAAACTGAGATCTATGCCAAGGGTGGCTTTCCACAGAACACTGAGAATCTCAGCCAGGATATCACATGATTTTATTCTGAAAAACTTGGCAGCCATAGTTGAGAGTCAAAACACACATGGACCTCACATTGTAGACCTCAATGGGCCTGGCTTCATGTGACCTTTTGGCCACTATTTGGGATGCCTTGCCTGTGATTGTTCTCCAGAGCTTTCATTGAAATGAGCTTCCTTAACATTTAATGGTTCCTGAATGAATTGAAACCCACAGTGACTACAACTTCTTCCTTGAATAATGGCTAGATAAATACCATGAAATTTTTGAAATTTCAATGACCAGTTGGCACTGGAAAACCTTTGGATGTCCTGATGCTGATCATGAGTATACCAGACAGTGCCTTGATTGACAGGGTTTCATAAAAATGGTGTAGAACAGAGATGCCAGTTAGTTGGTGCCTGCTGATTAGTGGGCCTAGAGCAGTGGTGAGCAGATGTGTGACAAAACATCTGTGGTGAGGCCACGTGGAACTGCCATTGGCGTCCAAATGGCTTGTGACTGATATGGTTTCAGCCAACAGACCCAATAGGTAAAGGCATCTTGTTATATGGAGAGGTTTCAGGGAAATGTTCAGAATCAGGTTGCTATGGTCAAGGGGGAAAGCTATGTGGGATAGAAGCCTGGTTATTGCATTCTCCTGCAAACCCTCACCCACCACACGTGACAGAACTCCCTCCAACAATGTGTCCCAATTGACCTCCTTTATTTCGTGAAGCAAATACCAAACTCCCAGTGCAGCAGCAAGAAACACCACTAAAAGTGGAGGATGAACAAATGTCTTCCCAGTTAGCACAGGGAGAAACTTAGCCCCAGTGTCCACAGTTTAGCTACAAAAAAATAATTCAGCACTGCTGCCACATGTTCAATGAAAAATAAGAAACCATGTCTTACAGGTCACATATATGCAGAACCAGCTTTGATGGTCTCTCTATAAAAGAACTAAATCTCCTGAAAACAACATGTATTTCAAGTGCCCAACCTCAGAGGCAGTTTCTCAAGAATTTTTTAGGCCAGCAGAGCTCCATGTTTGAGGAGTGTTTACCTTTTGCCTTACTATTTTGAACTCTGCTACCACCTCCAAGGTTGTGAACTCCTGAGTAAATTCCATTCCAGATATGTATTCACAGATTTTCTAACTCGTCTCCTCTAACTGTATCTTACTTTGGTAAAAGATAATGTCAAGGCATTGTTCTGGATGAGACTGGGAAGATTTTGGGGTAGCACATATTTGCATAGACATTGGATTCATTTTTCAATTTTCCTTTAAAACACTGAATCTCTAACCCTAACCAATTCCAAACTAGACTCTGACTACTAATCCTAATATGATGGAGAAAAATAACAAAAAACAGAAAAGAAGTACAAGCAGTTCAGAGGAGGCAAGGTGTATACTTGGACTTGCCTTTTGCATAATATAGGGTAGGAGTTATAAATCTTGCAAATTTTTTTTGAAATAGTTCTCCATGTGTTTTTAAAGTTAACAAATATGTGAATTCCTTTCTCCCTTTCTCTGTAGCCTATTAAGCACATGTATTTTTATATGCACATATAGAATTCTACCTGGTACCACACGTACATTCTTGTGAGGTGGTTGACTTGGCAGATACAAATTGTGAGAAGAGATCACTCCTCGTAAATGCTATTGGAACTGAAATTTCAAACTATGGGTGAACTTTCTAGTTGAACAACATTATACATAAATCCATGTTCAGTATAATGAATATTTTTGGATCTGTGGATGATATATATTTCATGATGGATTTTGATTGGCATATATATTGTTAGTTTTTAATGTCTCTCTCTCTGTCTCTCTCTCTCTCTCTCTCTCTCTCTCTCTCTATATATATATATATATATATATATATATATATATATATATATATATACTCTCCAGATATTTCAAAATATGTAATATATGTGACTTATTATACACGCCCTAAATTCATTCATATTCATTTATGTGGATTTATAATCAACTTTTCACAAGATTATTTTCCAAACTATTCATCCACCTGAAATTCATATTTGTTTCCTAGTACTGACAACTAACTTCAGTGAATGGTGTATACAAATCCTAATATTTCTACAGTAACTAACCCAGTTTAACATCAATGCAAGTAGATTCCTATGGGACATGATATGTATTTTGACGTTCATATTTATTCAACAGTGGGACATTATTATTTCTTCAGTTTATGCACATCATAATATATATATTTCATCCAAAAGTTCAAAAATATATAGGAATTTGTTTCACTTTCAATCACTTCCTGCTTCTGAAAACATGTATTCCTCCATGTTTCTTTACTGCTCTTTTCATGAGACTTCTTTCCAAACACATTATTTTCGATTTCCATAATCAATTTTGAAGCAAAACTCACACACTCTTCATGAAAATCCTAATACTAATATTATCATTGATGTATAACTGGTTGTAATGAATGTCTGTATATTAATATTTGATTTCCTGTATTTTTTCAGATATCAATTCAATCCATTATTTATAGTGGAATGAGTATATGTTTTATTCAGAGTATGTTCCATTCATGCATTATCTGTATATTCATAGAAACAGGGTACACCTGTTTGTACCCCCAATACTAATTTATAAGTCTTCAAAATATTGCTCCCAGAAATGGTGGAAGATATACTCATGTCACCTGATCTACATATATATTTTATTACAGTAATATTATGGACACAAAATGCAAAGATCACACTTATGATTGTACCAAAGCCTAAATGGAAAGTGAGCATGGATTAGTAATAACATCCATGTCCAGGTTGCCTAATGCTCTCAAATGTCAATCCAATTGGTGACTACATATTTGTTTCTTGCTAAGATTATATATTCAACCTCAACCCTGTTGAAAATGTCTAATCCTATAACTCACATTATACTTTGCCTGATTTCCTTTTGTCTCAATTGATATTTACTTTCCTACATATTTTCCCCAGTTCATCATTGTGAATGACTCTTCACATGTGCTGACATTTACATTCACTCTCTACCCGACACCCTATTGCTAAAAAAGTTTTTGTCCAAATCCTATACTCACTCTTCTTTCTAAACCTACTGACTATCTTCCTAATCCTATCGACTATCCCTTTTTGACTGCATGTTCTCTTCGACATTCAATCATCCAAGGTAAAGGTCCTATGCCATTGTATAGCGATTAATCAGAGACATCTGTGCAGAACATAATTCAAAGCTAAGTATCCTACCCAAGGGCCCAATACACTTCTGGGCTTCAAAACTTACATAGATTTGGGTTTTCAAACTTATATTTCACCTATATATTCTTTTAAATTTCGCAGGGTCCCAATAACATTATTCATCCCGCAGAATGATTCCCAACCGAATTCGAACCTGTTATTAACCCTAACCATATGCTGTTCCCTCAATCTACCTTTACAGAGGAGCAGGGATAGAGTTGGTCTTACAATACAGGAATGTAGGGGATCTTCCACCTGCTGAGAACCTCAAAGGTCAATGCAGAAATGATCCTTGGAGAAGTTGTAGGCAGCTATGTAGTACGAAAAAGAGCAAAAGTCTTCTGACATGGTAAAGAACCTGGACAGGATGAAAGGATGTGTCTGAATCAGCCTCTCTCTTCTTAATGTAGAGAAGATGGACCAAAGCAGGCCTGTATGGAGAGAAGTTCCCCGGTGCATATGGTTGATATACCATTCTAACTTGTGACAGTGTCACAGAAAGTAGGAACAGCCTCCATCTCATGAGACCCTTGGCAGCAACTGTTAGGACAAAGTGGTTGCCAAGGCAGTGACCTCATTCATTTCATGAAGAAAGTGACTTCACCTAACTTACTTGGTGATGGAACTCTCTGAACTTGGGATTCAGGAAGCCAGGCATCCAGAGCCAGTCCCAGTAACAGTCCTAGTGGGATCACATGTTTGGTTTTACCAAGGGCAGAGAGAGTCTTTTTTGGTACCTACTGATGTGAGAATGGCCAAATGCCAGGACAGCTCTGAAGAGGGTCCTTTCCTAAGAAAACAGGTAGTTGGTCATCGCTGGCTCCTGACAACTTCACAGATTTGGCCACGGAGACCAGATCTGAGACAGGGCAGGCCAGTTCAGGGTAACAATATGGTCCACAGTCAGAGGACACTCCGGATTGTCACAGACATATTGGGGGAAGGAAGTGCCTTTGTGGGTGTGGGTGTGAGTTTGTGGTTTTGTCTCATGTTCTGAGAATAGGTAGGAAAGGCGATTTGTTTGGTTTGGAGTGGACTGCTTCTAAAAAGTCGTTTGACAAGGTGAGTGTTTCTATATCTGTGTATCTCACTGTGTCCGTGGTTGTAGACATAAGAAAAGAGAATGCATCAATGGATATGTCCTGTCTAGAAGAAAGTTTTCCATCATTCATCCTACCCAATTTATGACTGGACTGCAGGTTGCTTTATGGATGGGCAACCCCTACTATCTTCCTAAGTTCCTGTTTTCTTCCTAAATTTTGGCAACTACCCAGAATAGGCTCATGGTTTTGTGTCCAAGATATGTAACACCTCCAAGCTCTGTGACATGGCCATGTACTGGATAGCTGAATGGAATGGCGAGCATCTCAGGAAACTCAGATATCAGTGTGACCAGGAAAGTCTCAGTGGAGAAATACTGTTTTGGTCCTTCTGCTTACCTATTTTTCTGTTGCCCTGAATGTCAGGAAGGTCCTTACCTCAGGCCACTCCTTTTTGAAGCCTGAAGTAAACAGTTTTTAAATGCAAATGAATGGGCATCACCTGTGGTGCTTTGCTTAATTGCTTTCGAAAGGGATGTGTCTGAATCAGCTGCTTGCCTCTGGGTCAGGCTATGGATTAGATTCTCAGCACCTGATGGATATAAAGAAAGTTCCCATGTGTGTATTGAAAACGAAAATGGTAAAAATATCAGTCATTGTGGATGAAGTTTCTTGCCTTCCTCTGTTAGGTTCCTAACCTCCATCAAGTGAGAATAGGATCCTCTGGGTCAAATGAGTTCTTTGAACTCCTGCAGAAGTGCTTGGGTTCTCCCATGATGCCAAATCACATAAAGAATCTATACCTGACAGTCAGTTGGCCTCAAATTGGAGAAGCAGAGCAGTATTAAAGGCAGGCCTATTTGATCACTCCTGGTTCACAGGAAGGGTGTCAAGGCCACCCTCATTTTAGGCAAATGACGGGCAAGGGTGCATATTTTGGACATTGCCTTGGGCTGCGCTCCTCATGGAAACCTCCAGCAAGAGTTTATAATGAGTGTCTATATGGAAGAAGATGAGGGTCATGTGGGAATGTTTTGGTTTCAATTGTGGTCATTTGTGTGGCGGTTGGAAGAGATGACTGGGTCCACATGGGCTTGAACTCGGGTGTGATTCTCCTTCGAGACTGAGTTCTGGAACTGACCTCAGAGAAGTATTGCCATTAATTGTGTTGGGATTGTAGGAGGCCACGCATGAGAGTCACCCTTGAAACCTGAGATTGGGCCCTGGGTGGCTTTCCACAGAGCACTGAGAATCTCAAACAGGATATCACATGATTTTATTCTGAAAGACTTGGCAGCCATAGTTAAGAGTCAAAACACACATGGACCTCACATTTTAGACCTCAATGGGCCTGTCTGCATATGACATTTTGACCACTCTTTGGAAAGCCTTGCCTGTGAGAGTTCTCCAGAGCTTTCATTGAAATGAGCTTCCTCACCATTTAATGGTTCTTGGATGAATGAAAACCCCAAAGTGCCTCCAACTTCATTCTTGAACAATGGATAGATAAATACCATGAAATTTTTGAAATTCCCAATGACCAGGTGGCACTGGAGAACCATTGGATGTCCTATTGCTGCTCATGAGTGTACCAGACAGTGCCTTGATTGACTGGAGTTCTTGAAAATGGTGTGGAACACAGATGCCAGTAAGTTGGAGCCTGCTGAGTAGTGGGCCTAGAGCAGTGGTGTGCAGTTGTCTGATAACATATTTGCGGTGTGGCCATGTGGGTGTGTCATTGGCTTCCAAATGGCTTGTGACTGACTTGGTGCAGCCAGCAGAAAATTATATGAAAAGGCATCTGGTTATATGGACAGGTTTCAGGGCAATGTTCAGAATCAGGTTGCTATGGTCAAGGGAGCAAGAAATGTGGGATAGAAGCCTGGTTGGTGAATTCTCCTGAAGTCCCTGACCCACCACACCTTACAGGACTCCCACCAGCACTGTGACCCATTTAAAATCCTTGTATGTTGTGAAGCAAATACAAAACACCCAGTGCAGCAGCAAGAAACACCACGAAAATTGGAGAATGACCAAATGGCTTCAAAGTCCACACAGGGAGACACTTAGCCCCCAGTGGCCACAGTTTATCTACAAAGAGAGAATTCATCACTGCTTCCTCATGTTCATTAGAAAATAAGAAACCATATCCTCCAGGTCACATAGATGCAGACCCAGCTTTGATGGTCTCCGTACACAGGGAGCTAAAGCTCCTGACAACAACATATTTTTCAAGGGTCCAACCTCAGAGGCAGTTTCTCAAGAAGTCTTAATGCCAGCATAGCTCCATGTTTGTGGAGTGTTTACACTGTCCCTTACTTTTGGAAACTCCTCTACCACCTCCAAGGTTGTGAACTCCTGAACATTTTCCATTCCAGGTATGTATTCACAGATTTTCTAACTCTTCTTCTCTAATTGTGTCTTACTAGGGGCGAAGATATTGTCAAGGCATTGTTCTGGATGATAGTGGGAATTTTTTGTAGCACATATTTGCTTACACATTGGATTTATTTTCCTATTTTTCATTTGAAATACTGAATAACTGACACTAACCCATACCCTAATAGACTCTTACTACTAATCCTAATATGATGGAGTAAAATAACCCAAACAGAATAGAAATGCAAGCATTTCAGAGGAGGCATGGTGTATAGTTAGACTTGGCTTTTGCATGATAAAGTGTAGGTGTTATAATTCAAGTTAATTTTTAATTGAAATAGTTCCATGGGTACTTAAAGTAAACAAATATGTGAATTCCTCTCTCCCTTTCTCTGTAGCCTATTCAGCACATGTATTTTTATATGCACATATAGAATTCTACCTGGTACCACAGGTACACTCTTGTGAGGTGGCTGACTTGGCAGATAGAAATTGTGAGAATAGATCACTCCGCCTAAACGCTGTTGAAACTGAAATTTCAAACTATGGGTGAGCTTCCTAGTTGAACAACATTATACATAAATCCATGTTCAGTAAAATGAATATTTTTGGATCTGTGGATGATATATATTTCATGGTGAATTTCGATTGGCATATGTATTACTAATTTTTAATGTCTCTCTCTCTCTGTGTGTGTGTGTGTGTGTGTGTGTGTGTGTGTGTATATATATATATATATATACACACACACACACTAAATTTTTTTAAAATATAAAATATATGTGTCTTATTATACACTCCCTAAATTCATTCATATTCATGTATGTGGATTTAGAGTTAACAATTCACAAGATTATTCACGGAAATATTCATCCACCTGAAATACATATTTTTTTCCTAGAAATGAAAAATAACTTCAGTGAATGGTGGATACAAATCCTAATATTTCTACAATAATTGATCCAGTTTGTCATCAATGCAAGTAGATTCCTATGGGACATGATGTGTATTTTGATGTTCATTTTTATTCACCACTGGTATGTTACAATTTCTTCAGTTTATGCACATTATAGGATATATATTTCATCCATACGTTAGCAAAATTATAGGCATTTGTTTCACTTTCAATCATTTTCTGCTTTAGAACACATGTAATCCTCCATGTTTCTTGACTGGTTTTTTCATGAGACTTCATTCCAAACATATTATTTTCGATTTCCATAATCAAATTTGAAGCAAAACTCACACACCCTTCATGATAAAGTATAACCCTAATATTACTATTAGATGTATAACTGGTTGGAATGAATGATTGTATATCAATATAAGATTTCTTATATATTTTCAGATATCAAATCAATCCATTATTTAAAGTGGAACCAGTTATATTATTTATTCACACTATTGTCTATTCATGCATTGTCTCTATATTCATAGACACAGAGTACACCTCTTTGTAAACCCAATACTAATTTATACGTCTTCAAAATTTTGCTCCCAGTAATGGTGGAAGAAATACTCATGTCATCTGATCTACATATACATTTTATCAGAGTAATATTCTGGACACAAAAAGAAATGGTCACACTTATGTTTGCACGAAAGCCTAAATGTAAAGTGAACATGGATTACTAAAACCATCCATATCAAGTTTGGCTAATGCTCTCAAAATTCAATACTATTTGTGACAACATATTTGTTTCTTGCTAAGATTATATATTCAAACTCAACCCTGTTGAAAATATCTAATCCTATCTCTCACTTTATACTTTTCCTGATTTCATAATGTCTCTATTTATATCAGCTTTCCTACATACTTTCCGCAGTTCATCATTGTGACTGACTCTTCAATTGTGCTGACACTTACATTCACACTCTAATCCAAACCCTATTGCTAAATAACTTTTGTTCCAAATCCTATACTCACTCTTCTTCTTAAACCTACTGACTATCTTCCTAATCCTACCCATTATCCCTTTTTGACTGGATGTTCTCTTATACATTCAATAATCCAAGGTACAGGGTCTAATGCCATTGTATATCGATCTATCTCAGACATCTGTGCAGAACATAATTCAACGCTAAGTATCACAATCAAGGGCCCATCCCCATTCTGCGCTTCAAATCTTACTTAGATTTCTGTTTTCATACATATATTTCACCTATATATACTTATAAATGTCGCAGGTTCCCAGTACCATTATTCATCCAGCAGAATGATTCCTAATTCAAATTGAACATATTATTAACCCTAACCATACACTGTTCCCTCAATCTAACTTTACAGAAGAGCAGGGACAGAGTTGGTCTTACAATACAGGAATGTAGGGGATCTTCCACCTCCTGAGAACCTCAAGGTCCATGCAGAAATGATCCCTGGAGAAGATGTAGACAACTATGAAGGACCTGAGAGAGCAAAAGTCAGCTTCCATGGAAAACAACCTGGTCAGGATGAAGGGTTGTTTATGAATCAGCCTCTCTCTTCTTAATGTAGAGAAGATGGACCAAACCAGGTTGGTGTGGAGAGCTGTTCCTAGGTGCCTATGGTTGATATACCATTCTACCTTGTGAAAGTGTCACAGAAAGTAGGGGCAGCCTCCATCTCCTGGTAGTCTTGGAAGCAACTGTTAGGACAAAGTGGTTACCAAGGCAGTGATCTGATTCAGTTCCTTAAGGAAGTGACCTCACGTCACTTCTTTGTTGATGGAACTCTCTGAACTTGGTATCCAAGAAGCCAGGCACCAAGAGGCAGTCCCAGTCTTAGTGGTCTCACTTGTTTGGACTTACCAAGGACAGAGTCAGTCATTCTTGCTACCTACTGATGCGAGGACGGCCAAAACCAGGAAAGCTCTGAAGAGGGGCTTTTCCTGAGAAAGTAGGTAGTGGCTCACTGCTGGCTCCTGACAACTTCACAGAGTTGGCCAAGGAGACCAGATCTGAGACAGGACAGGCCATTTCATTGGAACATAGTATGGCCCACCAGTCAGAGGACACTCCGGATAGTCACAGACCTACATGGGGGAAGGAGGTGTCTTTGTGGGTGTGGGTGTGGGTTTGTGGTTTTGTCTCATATTCTGAGAATAGGTAGGAATTGCGGTTTGTTTGGTTTGGAGGGAACTGTTTCTAGTAAGTCATTTGACAAGGCGAGTGTTTCTATGTCTGTTTATACCACTGTGTCCCTGGTTGTAGACATTAGAAAAGAAAATGCATCAATTGGTGAGTCCTGTCTAGTAGAAAGCTTCTCAGCTTTCATCCTGCACAATTCATGAATGGACTGTGGCATGACTTATCGATGGGGAACACCTGCTAACTTCTTAAGTTCCTGTTTTCTTCCTGAATTGTGTGCACTCTCCAGAATAGGCTCATAGTTTTGTGTCAAATATATGTACCACCTCAAATCTCTGTGACATGGCCATGTACTGGATAGCTGAAGGGAATGGCGAGCATCTCAGAAAGCTCAGATATCAGTGAGACCAGGAATGCCTCATTGGAAAAACTCTGCTTTGGACATTTTGCTTACCGATTCTTCTGTTGCCCTGAAAGTCAGGAAGGTCTTTGCATCAGGTGTGTCATGTGGGAGTGTTTTGGTTTTAATTGTGGTCATTTTTGTGGCCATTGGAAGACATGGCTATGTCCACCTGGGCTTGAACCCTTATGTGATTCCCCTTAGAGACTGAGTTCTGGAACTGACCTCAAAGAAGTATTGCCATGTATTGTGTTGGGATTTTAGGAGGCCACGCATGAGAGTCGCCCTTGGAAACTGAGATCTAGGCCCAGGGAGGCTTTCCGAAGAGCACTGGAAATCTCAGGAAGGACATCACATGATTTTATTCTTAAAACTTGGCAGCCATCGTTGCAAGTCAAAGCACACATGGACCTCACATTGTAGACCTCAAATTCCTGGCTTAATGTGACCTTTTAGCCTGTCTTTGGGAAGCCTTGCCTGTTAGAATTCTCCAGAGCTTTCATTGAAATGAGCTTCTTCTCCATTTAATGGTTCCTGAATAAATTGAAACCCACAGTGCCTTCAACTTCATCCATGAAAAATGCCTAGATAAATATCATTAAAGTTTGGAAATTCCCATCACCTGGTGGCACTGGAGAACCTTTAGGTGTCCTATTACTGATCATGAATGTACCAGACAGTGCCTTGATTGACTGGGTTTCATGAAAATGGTGTAGAACAGAGATGCCAGTAACTTGGAGCCTGATGAGTAGTCGGCCTAGAGCAGTGGTGTGCAGGTGTGTGTTAAAACATCTGTGGTGGGCTGATGTGGATATGCCATTGGCTTTCAAATGCCTTGTGACTGATATAGTGCAGCCCCCATACCCTTGTATGTAAAGGCATCTTGTTATATGGACAGGTTGAAGGGCAATGTTTAGAATCAGATTGCTGTGGTCAAGGGGGCAAGCTATGTGGGATATAAGCCAGGTTGGTGCATTCTCCTGCAGACCCTTACCCACCACACATGACAGAACTCCCTCCATCACTGTGTCACAGTTGAACTTCTCGTATTTTGTGAAGCAAATACCAAACTCCCAGTGCAGCTGCAAGAAACACCACGAAAAGTGGAGGATGACCAAATGGCTTCACAGTCCACACTGCAAGACACTTAGCGCCCAGTGGCAACAGTTTACCTATAAAGAGAGAATTCATCCCTACTGCTTCATGTTCATAGGAAAAAAAGAAACCATGTCCTCCAGGTCATATAGATGCAGACCCAGCTTTGATGGTCTCACTACAAAGGAAGCTAAAGCTCCTGTCATCAACATATATTTCAGGTGCCCAATCTCAGAGGCAGTTTCTCAAAAAGTCTTTAGGCCAGCAGAGCTCCATGTTTTTGGAGTTTTTACCCTGTCCTTTACTTTTGGAAACTCCTCTACAACCTCGAAGGTTGTGAACTCCTGAGCATTTTCCATTACCGATATGTATTCACAGATTTCTAACTCTTCTCCTCTAATTATGTCTTACTTGGAGTGAAGGAAATGTCAAGGCATTGTTCTGAATGAGAGTGGGAAGATTTTTGGGTAGCACATATTTGCCTACACATTGGATTCATTTTCGAATTTTCCATTCGAAATACTGAATCCCTGACTGTCAGGGGTAGAAGGAATTCTTCTTCAAAGAACAGCCTGACACTTACAAGAAACAGCCCCCAGGAGACATCCTGTCTGGAAGACATCCTGTAGCCATATATGTCCCTGAGACATCCTGTGGCCATCTTTCTTCCAGAAACATCCTGAAGTTATCTCACCTTGTGAAGACATCCAGGAACTGCTGATAAGAGAGCTTTCCCATATCCAGCATATTAATACCCATGTGTGAACAATAAAATTTTGCAGCTTGATCAGAACTCCTGTGTTGCTCTCATCTCTCATGCCTCTTGTCCCTTCATTCCTCCCCATCTAGGTTCGCTGACCACGTTGATGTGTCCTGCTGGCCGGGACATCTGGCACCCACCGACTGGGGCTCAAGCCTTTGACTGAGGGGGAACCCCTTCCTCCTGGAAGACTTGGTCAAGAGGAGCTCACGATCGCCTCAGCAGACACCACCCGGAGACATATCCAGGAGGAAGGTGGGGATGATGCACGGTGAGTGACGCACCATGTGACAAGCAGTATCGTCACATGATTTGTTTATTTCAGGCCTCAAGGAGTCCTTCAAGACATGAGGGGCACATGTTAAGAAAAAGGACTTAAAATTTTTCTTTTCATACATAGAAGAATTGTGTCCATGGTTTCCTCTTGAAGGGACCATTGATGGCAAAAATGGCTTAGAGTAGGAGACTGTTTAAAAGATTATTATGAATCATTTGGCCCAGAAAAAAATGCCAGTTCCCACCTTTTCTTACTGGAACTTAATTAATGAAATTCTTAAAAGTTTTTGCTTTGACAATGGTACCTTACAACTTGTCAGGATTGGGGAAGAGATTATGCAAAAGACCTCTCGTCCCCCCTCTGCATGCCCATCATTAGTATAGACATAGAACCTTCTCAGTCTTCCCAGGACCCTGAGAACCTTCCTGGTCCCCCTCAAAATACGACCCTAATTAATAAGGCTCCAATGATTAAAAACCACCTTTATCCAGTTTTAAATCCCAGAGACACATTGACCCCTGGGGAGGACGCTATCTTGGAGAAGGAAGCAGCTCTCTACCATTCAGAACACCCGCGACCTCTCAGGACCGTGCCACAGCCTATAGGATTTACCAAGCGAAGGTGAAAGCACCTATGTAAAACATCTTGCCTTTGAAAATGCTAACCCAGCATGTCAGAATGTTCTTCAACCACATAAGGATAAAGGGAAACTTTCTGAAGTTATGAGACTCTGTGCAGACGTGGGTGCAGCCCATGCCATGGGTCTGGCTTTAGGGACCGCCTTTACCAAGGCCTTTCACAATCCTGGCTCACGTACTTGCTTTACTTGTAAACAACCTGGCCATTTTGCATGTGAGTGTCCCACAGGCAAACAAAGCCTAGAAATAGCGTCTCCTCAAACTGGGGCTTAACCGCCCCCAGCTACCCTTTTCCATAGAAGTGGTAAAGGTCATCACTGGGCCAGTGAGTGTAGATCTAAGACAAATGCCCTCACACAGCCTATTTCTTCCTACTTCTCGGGAAACTCCCTGCGGGGCCAGCCCCCGGCCACAACATCCCCCACGACAAACACAGGAGCAATAAAGTTTGTTCCCTCCTAAACTCCCAACCTACCACAAAATCCTTCTCCACAATTGCCTCCCTCCAACTAGCCACCCCAGGCAGCACAAAATTGGACCTCTGTGCTGCCACAAATACAATATTAGACCCAATGCAAGGGCCCCATATAATACCCAATGAAATTATGGGTCCCCCTCCATCTCATACATGTGCCCTTAATCTTGGAAGAACCTCCACTACCATACAAGGTGTTCAGGTCTTCGTTGGCATTAATGATAATGATTTCACTGGAGAAATAAAAATACTGGCCACTGCTATTAATGGAGTTGCCGCCATCCCAGCAGGAACAAGACTTGCACAATTAATTCTCCTTCCCTTGGATTCAGGAGGCATTTCCAAAACCCAAACCTACCTCGGGGGACTGCCTTCTTGGGCTTCTCTGATGTGTATTGGGTTCAGCCCATTTCTCACAATAGACCCACCCTTACCTTACTTACTGAAGGAAAGGAATTCCAAGGAGTTCTAGATATTGGAGCTGATGCCACAATTATTTCTCAAAAATACAAGCCATCAGGTTAGCCCCTCACTCCATCCTTGACTGACCTTAAAGGGATAGGAAAATAAAAAAATCCTCTGGTCAGCTCTAGGTCTATTAGCTGCACTGATAAAGATGGTAATAAGTCAACTGTCACTCCTTTCGTTGATTCTGACCTCCCTGTTTACGTATAGGGAGGAGATATTTTGAGTTATTGGAAGTTATTCTCGCCAGTCCCAATTCCATGGTGACTCATCAAATGCTTCCTATGAATTTTGTTCCTGGTACAGGCCTGGGGATACTGAAACAAGGACTGGTGGAGGCTATACAACCCATACAAAAACAAATACATGTGGACTTGTGTATTCAGATTTTTAGTGTCAGTCCCTGACCCTCCTGTACCCCATGCAGATAAAATTATTTGGGAGACTCAGACTCCTGTGTTGGTGGATCAGTGGCCCCTTACCCAAGAAAAATTGGAGGCTGCCTCCACGTTAGTGCAGGAACAGCTTGCAGCCGGCCATGTAAAGCCCTCAACCTCATCATGGATTACTCATATTTTTATTATCAAGAAAAAATCAGGCAAGTGGTGCCTTTTACAATATTTGTGTGCCATTAATAAAGTTATGCGCCCGATGGGAGCACTACAGCCAGGCATTCCCACACCAGTGGCGATTCCAAAAAACTATTGTAAAATGGTTATTGACTTAAAAGATTGCTTTTTTACCATCTTTTTACATCCTGAGGATAGACCCTATTTTGCCTTTAGTCTCCCTCACATTAATTTTCAGGGCCCTATGCAGAGATTTCAATGGAAGGTTCTTCCCCAAGGTATGGCCAACAGCTCTAGTCTTTGCCAAAAACACGTTGCTCAAGCAGTAGACCCTGTGAGAGAGCGATGAGCACAAAATTATATTTTACATTATATGGATGATTTGTTAATTGCTGCACCTAATACCCATGACCTTAATAATTGTTACTTGGACTTTTACAAAACCTCACTACCTTGGGACTACAGATAGCTCCAGATAAGTTTCAAACACAGGACCCTTATACCTATTTGGGCCTTAAACTTCAAGATAATCAGATCCAAATTCCTAAAATACAACTATGTGTTTACCATCTTCACACACTTAATGATTTTCAAATATTACTGGGGGATATTCAATTGCTAGGAACATATTTAAAATTACCCACTTGTGTACTTTTGCCCCTTAATGATATTTTGATAGGTGATTCCCACCCCTCCTCCCCTCAAAAGCTTACTCCCGAGGCATGACATGCATTAAACCAAGCCACAGAAGCCATTGCCCAAAAGTTTGTTACACAAATTTCTTATAACCTTCCTCTGGTTCTGGTTATTTTCCACACTCCTCATACACCCACAGGAATATTTTGGCAGCGAGATCCACATTTTAAAAATAAAGGCTGCCCCTTGCTTTTGGTCCTTGTATCCACCACATCCTCCAAGGTTATTACTGTTTATCTTGTTCAGGTAGCTTCTCTTATTTTTGAAGGTCGTTTGCTTTCTCGACAACATTTTGGCAAAGACCCTGATAATATTTTAATTCCATATACTAAGGACCAAACCCTTACTACAATTTTTACTAGAGACATGGATCAATGGGGTATTGCCCTATCAGGCTTTTTGGGAACAATTCATAACCACATCCCCAATGACCCCGTTTTAAATTTTGTCCAGTTACATTCATTTATTTTTCCCAAAATTACTCAAAAGGCTCCCATTCCTCAAGAACTTACTGTCTTTACAGATGGTTCCAGTAATGGCCGTGCAGTCTTTGTTGTCAATTACAAGCCTACCACCTTTGATACTGTCTATCAGTCAGCTCAGTTTGTGGAATTGTTCACCATAACACAAGTTTTCATAAAGTTTTTTTGATAATCTTGTTAATATTTATACAGACAGTGCCTACATTGCTCTTTATGTGCCCCTGCTGGAGATTTCACCAACCATTATGGCTTCTTCCAATTCCCCCTTTCTGTTTCACCAGCTTCAGCAGCTAATTCAGGCCAGAAAACATGCATTTTCCTTAGGACACATCATGACACACTCTGACCTTCTGAGCCCTCTAACACAAGGTAATGCCCAAGCTAATGCAGCAACACGTTCCATCTTTCCAATTTTTGTTGGCTCCATTCAAAAGGCCATGGAGTTACAAAATCTTCACCATCTAAATTCCCAGAGCCATCGATTACTTTGGAAAATTACCAGGCAACATGCATGAGAAATAGTAAAAGCATGCCCTGGTTGCACTGTCTCCCTCCCCATTCAACACTTGGGAGTTAACCCCCGAGGATTACAGACCAATCAGGTTTAGCAAATGGATGTTATTCATTTTCCTGAATTTTGAAAAACCAAATATATATACGTTTCTATAGATACCTTCAGCGGCTTTAGTTTTGCATCACCACATTCTGGAGAGGCTACCAAAGATGTCCTTTCTCATCTTGTTTCAGCCTTTTTTGTAATGGGTAAACCAATACATATTAAAACAGATAAATGTCCTGCATATACCAGTGCCAAGTTTAAACAGTTTTGTGCTACCTTGCAATTTTGTCATACTACTGAAATTCCATACAACTCTCAGGGCCAAGGCATGTGGAACTTGCCCAGCTTAGCTTAAAGACTTGGCTATCCCGTCTTAAGGCTTCCGCCCTTGTATTTACCACTCCCAGGGATCGCCTTAACCATGCATTATTTGCCCTTATTTTTCTTACCTTAGACAGTGAAGGCCATTTGGCCACAGACAGACACTGGCATCCTTCGTCCAATTCTGTTCGCTCGCCTGTTATGTGGTGCAATCCCATTACAAATAAATGAAAACGCCCAGATCCTATCCTCATCAGGGGATGAGGCTCAGCTTGTGTTTTGGACCAAGAGCAAGCATCCCCAAGATGGTTACCAGAATGCCTGGTTAAACAGGTAAATTACTTACCTCAACCCAGGGACGGAGGCCCTCCCCCTGAGGACAAATTTTCCTCCATTTCAGATACAGCCAACAATCTGTGCGAGGATCCTGCTTAAGGCACTTCTGCTGAACAGGTTTGAACACGGAGACCTTGGACCTCCAATTTCCAACATCATGGAGTACCTTTTTGCCCCCCCCCCGTGAATGCAAAGGAGGATTTTGGACTGAGGCTCCCACTAGTTGGACCCAGACTGCTGACTGCATGACTAAAGTGACTTACCTCCGTGCCAAGGTTGACCATAATCTCGGAGGAGTTCATCAGCCTAAATGGGTATGTGTTAACAAGCCAAAGATTATTCCCCCTAGTACAAGTAAAGCTCTCCAAAATTGTTCTGCAACTTGTACGCATACCCAGGCGATGCATGTCTCTTTTAATGTGTCGGGTTCACTTTGTGTTAATAAACAGGGAGAACAATTTTTTGAAGCCTCCCTAACTAAAACTCATGCAGCAGGGGGACCACTATTCATTATACCCCCATTCTCTTTGACCATGGAGGAGATGGCAAATACACCAAGCTACAGTCAGCTGGGTGCCAAGGCACTGTCGGAAAAGGTTCCTACTGGCCCATTAAGGCCCCTACAGGGGTCTCTGATGGTGGAGGACCCACTTATTCTGTCAAGCATCCTCAGATAATCAAACTTTTGAAACCCCAAATCCCTGAGCTCACATATCATCCCTTAATGTAGCCTAAATCCCAGTTCCCAGGTTTAGATACCAATACATTAGATATTTTGCAAAGTACATTCTCCTAGCTTAATAATTCGAACCCCACCCTTGCTGGTGATTGCTGGCTCTGCATGACAGCAGGGGCAATCATGCCTATGGCAGTTCCTATTAATTCTATCATGGACAATGATAATACATGCCAACCCGGATTTCCCTTTAAAGTACAGCCTATAGGCACTTTTACATTATTTCTTTTAGGCGCGATGCAGAATAATACCTATGATACTGATGTTCGACTTACTTCCTTTGGAAATTGCTCAACAGTATAAAATTATTCCTCACCCACCCCATCTCTTTGTTCCTCCAATGGCACAGTTTTTATGTGTGGAGGAAACTCGGCCTTCCCACGCTTCCAGCGAATTGGACCATTGGTTGTGTTCTTGCTTTATTACTCCCTGATATAACTATTGTCCCAGGAGATGAACCTCTACCAATTTCTAGCCTAGACACTTTAGTCAAAAGACATAGGTGGGCAATACAGGCTTTACCACTCATTGCCAGCCTTGGAATAACAGCTGCTGTGGGCACAGGTACAGTGGCTTAGGCACGGCTATTCACTCTTACCATCGCCTGTCTCAACAACTTATAAATTATGTACAAACTTTATCAGGAACCTTTAAAGATTTGCAGGACCAAATAAATTCCCTGGCAGAAGTCTTCCTTCAAAACAGACGGGGCTTAGATTTGCTGACAGCTAACCAGGGAGGTATTTGCTTAGCCTTAGGGGAACGATGCTGCTTTTATGCCAATAAATCAGGCATAGTACGCATTAAAATTAAGCAGCTTCAAGAAGACCAGAAAAGAGACAAAGGGAACTATTTGAAAATCCCCTCTGGATTGGGCATAATGGATTTCTACCCTACCTTCTTCCCCTATTAGTCCCTTTGTTGGGTTTACTTTTAATGGTGTCCATAGGCCCCTGCATTATAAAGAGGCTGGTACAATTTATTAAAGAACAGATTAATATTTTGGTTTCTAAGCCCATACAGGTCCACTATCATGGTCTGGAGATGGAAGACAGCACTGCCAACATTTAAAAGAATGTTCAACCCTTCTCACAGGCTTATTAAGTTTACATCCCCACAGATCTCTCTTTCTTACAGAAAACTATAAGTAACAGCTCTGAGCAACCATCTTCTACCCTTGCAATAAGGGTTCGTTCTCCATGGGCCCCTCCGCTTGGGGGAGGACACACCCTTGGAATGAGCACGTTAGGCCATAATAACGGAGGGTCCAGGAAGGACTGCAGGAGGATGGATCCACGGATCCCCAAACACAAGACCTCTGAATGACACGCTCTGGTGCATGGCGGTTGGCATGCTATCCCCTCAAAGACGTCTCCTCCAAAAACATGCCAAAGCCAACACGAAATCTCCTAGGAAAGATGCTCGCTCAAATCAGGAGATATTCTAAGGCATTCTAGAGAAACAGAGCCACTATCACCCCCTAAATCCATGGCCTGTAAGGTATGGTCGAATATTTTATATAACAAAAGGGGAGATGTCAGGGGCTAGAAGGAAGTTCTCCTTCAAAAAATAGACTGACACAAGAAACATCCCCCTGGGACACAACCTGCCTGGGAGACATCCCACAGCCATCTATCTCCTTTTGACATCCGGCTACCATCTGTCTACCTGAAATATCCTGAGGTTATCTCACCCTGTGAAGACATCCAGCAACTGCCGATAAGAGAGCTTTCCCATCCGCAGCATATAAATACCCTCTGAGAATAATAAAAGTTTGCAGCATGATCAGAACTCCTGTCTTGCTGTCATCTCTCGTGTCTCTTGTCCCTTCATTCCTCCCCAACTAGGATCGACACCCAAGTTGATGTGTCCTGCCAGCCGGGCCATCTGACACTAACCCATACCCTCCTAGACTCTGATGACAAATCCTAATATGATGGAGAAAAATAACCCAAACAGAATAGAAATACAAGCAGTTCAGAGAAGGCATGGTGTATAGTTGCACTTGCCTTTTGCATGATATAGGGTAGGTGTTATAAATCTAGTTAATTTTTAATTGAAATAGTTCTCCATGTGTTTTTAAAGTTAACAAATATGTGAATTCCTGTCTCCCTTTCTCTGTAGCCGATTCAGCACATGTATTTTTATATGCACATATAGAATCCTACCTGGTATCAGATGTACATTCTTGTGAGGTGGCTGACTTGGAAGATACAAATTGTGAGAAGAGATCACTCCTCCTAAATGCCGTTGGAACAGAAAATTCAACCTATGGGTGAGCCTCCTAGTAGAACAACATTATACATAAATCCATGTTCAGTAAATTAAATATTTTTGCATCTGTGGATGATATATACTTCATGATGAATTTCGATTGGCATATATATTGCTACATTTTATTGCCTGGGTGTGTGTGTTGTGTGTGTGTGTGTGTGGGTGTATATATATATAATATATATATATATATATATATATATATATATATATATATACACTCTCCAAATATTTCAAAATATGAAATATATGTGTCTTACATATACTACCTAAATTCATTCATGTTCATGTATGTGGATTTATAATCAACTTTTCACAATATTATTCTCAGAAATATTCATCCACCTGAATTACATATTTGTTTTATAGTACTGAAAACTAACTTCAGTGAGTGGTGCATACAATCCTAATATTTCTACAGTAACTGACCCAGTTTAACATCAATGCAACTAGATTCCTCTTGGATATGATGTCTATGTTGAAGTTCATTTTATTCAACACTGGTACATTACTATTTGTTCAGTTTATACACATCATAGGATATATATTTCATCAACAACTTCAATAATTTATAGGATTTTGATTCACTTTCAATCATTTCCTGATTCAGAACACATGTATTCCTCCAGGTTACATGATTGTTTTTTCATGAGACTTCTTTCCAAACGCTTTTTTTTTCGATTTCCATAATCATTTTGAAGAAAAACTGACACACTCTTCATGATAAACCATAACCCTAATATTACCATTAGATGTATTTCTGGTTGGAATGAATGATTGCATATAAATATACGATTTTCTGTTTATTTTCAGGTATCAATTCAATCGAATATTTAAAGTTGGAACAAGTTATAATATTTAATAACAGTATCGTCTATTCATAAATTATCTCTATGTTCATAGACACAGAGTAAATCTATTTGTAACCCCAATACTAATTTTTTCATCTTCAAAATGTTGCTCCCAGAAATGGTGGAAGAAATACTCATGTCACCTAATCTACATATACATTTTATCACAGTAATATTCTGGACACAAAAAGAAGAGGTCACACTTATGATTGTATCAAAGCCTAAATGAAAAGTGAGCATAGATTACTGAAAACATTCATGTCCAGTGTGCCTAATGCTCTCAAATGTCAATCCTATTGGTGACTACATATTTGTTTCTTCTTAAGACTATATTTTGAACCTCAACCCTGTTGCAAATGTCTAATCCTATCACTCAATTTATACTTTGCCTGATTTCCTAATGTCTCTATTGATGTCTGCTTACCTAAATATTTTCCCCAGTTCACCATTGTGACTGACCCTTCACGTGTGCTGACATTTACATTCACTCTCTACCCGATACACTATTGCTAAAGAACTTTTGGTCCAAATTCTGTACTCAGTCTTCTTCTGAAACTTATCGAATATCTTCCTAATCCTACCGACTATCCCTGTTCTAGTGGATGTTCACTTCTACATTCAATCATCCAAGGTACAAGGTCCTATGCCATTGATTATCGATTTATCTGAAACACCTGTGCAGAACGTATATCAAAGCTAAGTATCCCAATCAATAGCGCAATGCCCTTCTGGGCTTCAAATCTTACCTAGATTTTTGTTTTCATACTTATATTTCACCTATATATTCTTATAAATATCACAGGTTCCCAATACCATTATTCATCAATTAGAATAATTCCTAACCCAAATCAAACTTGTTATTAACCCTAATCATACACTGTTCCCTCAATCTAACGTTACAGAAGAGCAGGGACCAAGTTGGTCTTACAATACAGGAATTTAGAGAATCTTCCACCTGTTGTAAAACTCAAAGGTCCATGAAGAAGTGATCCCTGGAGAAGATGTAGGCAGCCATGAAGGACCTGAGAGAGCAAACGTCATCTTCCATTGCAAACAACCTGGTCAGGATGAAGGGTTGTGTCTGAATCAGCCTCTCTGTTCATAATGTAGAGAAGATGGACACAAACAGTCCTTTTTGGAGACCTGTTCCTGGGTGCCTATGGTTCATATACCATTCTAACTTGTGAAAGTGTCACAGGAAGTAGGAGAAGCCTCGATCTCATGGGACCCTTGGAAGCAACTGTTAGGACAAAGTGGTTGCCAAAGCAGTGACCTCATTCAGTTCCTGAAGGAAGTGACCTCACCTCACTTCCTTGGTCATGGAACTCTCGGTACTTGGGATCCAGGAAGCAAGGTACCAAGAGCCTGTCCCAGTCCCAGTCCCAGTGGGCTCACTTGTTTGGATTTACCAAGGACAGAGTCAGTCTTTCATGGTACCTACAGATATGAGGATGGCCAACTGCCAGGAAAACTCAGAAGAGGGGCCTTTCCTGAGAAAGCAGATAGTGGCTCACCGCTGGCTCCTGACAAGTTCACAGAGTTGGTGTTTTCCGGGGAACATAAGTTGGCCCACCAGTCAGAAGACACTCTGGATAGTCACAGACATACTTTGTAGAAGGTGGTGCCTCTGTGGTTGTCGGTGTGGGTTTGTGGTTTTGTCTCATGTTCTGAGAATAGGTAGGAAAGGCGGTTTGTTTGGTTTGGAGTGAACTGTTTATAGTAAGTCGTTTGGCAAGCAAGTGTTTCTATGTCTGTGTATCCCACTATGTGCATGGTTTTAGATATTAGAAAACTGAATGCATCAATTGTTGTCTCCTGTCTAGCAGAAAGCTTCCCAGCATTCATCCTGCCGAATTTATGAATGGATTTCAGCTTGCCTGATCGATGGGCAACATGTGGTATCTTCCAAAATTCCTGCATTCTTCATGAATTCTGGCTACTCTCCAGAATAGGCTCATGGTTTTGTGTCCAAGATATGTAGCAGTTCCAAGCCCTGTGACATGGCCATGTACTGGATAGCTAAAGGGAATGTCGAGCATCTCAGAAAACTCAGATATAAGTGTGACCATGATAGTCTCAGTGGAGAAACCCTGCTTTGGGCCTTTTGCTTACCTATTGTTCTGTTGCCCTGAATGTCAGGAAGGTCTTTGCCTCAAGACATCCGTTTGTGAAGCCTGAAGAAAACAGGTTCAAATGGAAATGAATGGACATCACCTGTGGATATTTGCTTAATTCCTTTGAAAATGGAAGTGTCTGAATCAGCCTCTTGGCCCTGTGTGAGGCCGTGGCTTAGATTCTCAACCCCTGAAGAATCTAAAGAAACATCACATGTGTGCATCCAAAACAAAAATGGCCAAAAGTGCAGTTATTGTGGATGAAGTCTCTCCCCATTCTCTGTAAGGTTCCTGACCTCCATCAAGTTAGAATAGGGATCCATTGGGCCAAATCATTTCTTCAAATCCCTAAATTGCTTGAGTTTTCCCGTGACTACAATTCACATAAAGAATCCAAACTGCACAGTCAATACGCCTCAAATTGGAGAAGCAGAGAAGTATTAACAGCAGGCCTATTTGAACACTCCTGGTTCACAGGAATGGTGTCCAGGCCACCCTGAATTTAGGCAAATTAGGGGCAAGAGAGATTATTTAGGAGACTGTCTTGGGCTTCGCCCCTCGTGGAAATTTCCAGTGATAGGTTATGATGAGTGTCTATATAAAAGAACATGAGGGCCATGTGGGATTGTTTTGGTTTTAATTGTGGTTGTTAGTGTGGTGATTGGAAGAGATGACAGGGTCCACCTTGACATGAACTCTGGTGTTTTTCCACTTAGAGACTGAGTTCTGGAACTGACCTCAGAAAAGTATTGCCATTAATTGTGTTGGGATTTTAGAAGGCCATGCATGAGAGTCGCCCTTGGAAACTGAGATCAAGGCCCAGGGTGGCTTTCAACAGAGCACTGGGAATCACAGCCAAGATATCACATAATTTTCTTCTGAAAGACTTGGCAGCCGTAGTTGAGAGTCAAAAGTCACATGGACATCACATTGTAGAACTCAATGGGCCTGGCTTCATTTGACCTTTTGGCCATTCTTTGGGAAGCATTGCCTGTGAGATTTCTCCAGAGCTTTCATTGAAATGAGCTTCATCAACATTAATGGTTCTGGAATGAACTGAAACTCACAGTGCCTCCACCTTCATTGTTGAAATATGGCTAGAAAAATACCATGAAATTTTTGAAATTTCCATGACCAGCTGGCACAGGAGAACCTTTGGATTTCCTGTTGCTGATCATGAGTATAACAGACACTGCCTTGATTGACTGGTTTTAATGAAAATTGTGTAAAACAGAGATGCCAATAAGTTGGAGCCTGATTATTAGTGGGCCTAGAGCAGTGGTAGGCAGGTGTGTGATAAAACATCTGTGGTGGGGCAATGTGGATCTGCCATTGGCTTCCAAATGGCTTGTGACTGACATGATACAGCCAGCAGTCCCTTCTAAGTAAAGGCATCTTGTTATTTGGAGAGGTTTCAGGGCAATGTTCAGAATCGATTTGCTATCGTCAATGGGGCAAGCTATGTGATATAGAAGCATGGTTGGTGCATTCTCCTGCAGAAATTAAAATACCACACGTGACAGAACTCCCTCCTGCACTGTGTCCCAGTTGAACTCCGTGTATTTCATGAAGCAAATACCAAACTCCCATTGTAGCAGCAAGAAACACCATGAAAATTGGAGGATGAACAAATGGCTTCACAGTCCACACAGGGAGACACTTAGAACCCAGTGGCCACAGTTTACCTACAAAGATCAAATTCAGGACTGCTGCCTCATGTTCATTGGAAAATAAGAAACTATGTTTTACAGGTCACATAGGTGCAGACCCAGCTTTGATGATCTCACTACAAAGGAAGCTAAAGCTCCTGATAACAACATATGTTTCAAGTGACCAAACTCAGAGGCAATTTCTCAAGAAGTCTTTAGGCCAGCAGAGCTCCATGTTTGTGGAGTGTTCACCCTGTCCCTTACTTTTGGAAACTCCTCTACCACCTCCAAGGTAGTGAACTCCTTAGCATATTCCATTCCAGATAAGTATTCACTGATTTTCTAACTCTTCTCCTCTAATTATGTCTTACTTGGGGTGAAGATAATGTCAAGCCATTGTTCTGGAGGAGTGGGAAGATTTTGTGTAGCACATATTTGCATACACATTGGATTCATTTTCCAATTTTCCATTCGAAATACTGAATCCCTGACTCTAACCCCTACCCTACTAGACTCTGACTACTAATCGTAATATGATAGAGAATAAAAACTCAAACAGAATAGAAATACAAGCAGTTCAGAGGAGGCATGGTATATAGTTGGAATTGCCTTTTGCATTATATAGGTTAGAAGTTATAAATCTAGTCAATTTTTTGTTGAAATAGTTCTCCGTGTGTTTTGAAAGTTAACAAATATGTAAATTCCTGTCTCCCTTTCTCTGTAGCCTATTCAGCACATGTAATTTTATATGCACATATAGAATCGTACCTGGTATCACACGTACATTTTTGTGAGGTGACTGACTTGGCAAATACAAATTTTGAGAAGAGATCACTCCTCCTAAATGCTGTTGGAACTGAAAATTCAACCTATGGGTAAGCCTCCTAGTTGAACAACATTATACATAAATCCATGTTAAGTATATGAATACTTTTGGGTCTGTGGATGATATGTATTTCATGATGAATTTCAATTGACATATATATTGCTAGTTTTTAATGTCTGTGTGTGTGTGTGTGTATATGTATATATATATATATATATATATATATATATATATATATATATATATATATACTCTCCGGATTTTTCAAAATATGAAATATTTGTGTCTTATTATGCACTCCCTAAATTCATTCATATTCATGTATGTGGATTTATAATCCACTTTTTAAAAAATTAATCTCAGAAATATTCATCCACCTGAAATACATATTTTTTCCTAGTACTGAAACAGTTTTCAGTAAATGGTGCATCCATATCCTAATATTTCGGCATTGCAAGATGACTGTGAAGACAGTGTATCACACCCAGTGTACCCTGCCACTGCGCAGGTGAATAACGAGTTAGAACGATGAAAAACTATCTTGTTAGGATCTTACAGGAAAATGTGTGTTTACCGAAATCTAGAAGAATGATTTCCACCACCGAGGTCCGGTAATTGAGTCTCAAACACAAGCCACTTGTGCAACCGGAGATCCATTCTGATTTATCCGCGTGACCTGCCCCGTGTCTACAAATGGTGAGGCACCACCGAGAAGCGACCAGCAAGCAGGGAGAAACGTTGCTGCAGATTCTGTGGAATCCTGCTGGCTGAGCATCCACTGAGCCCCCAGCTGAATTTGGGATTTCAGACGGGAAAGTTAGCAGTACATTTCTATCCCCCAAAGTGGAAACTCCACAAAGGAAACCAGCAGCCACCATCTTGGAGAGCTGAAGTAACCACCACCACTCCCAGACAGATTGCAACAATAAAACAGGTGTGTGTTTCTCAGCTCATCTCACATACAGAGGAAAATTCGCATAAAATCTCTCCTAGGCTTTTGGGGGAGGGATAATCAGAGCAAGTCTGCATAAAGACTGGGGGAAAACTAGAGGCACCTGACCTTCATCTCCCCTTCCCATCAGCGGCAAAAATGAAACTTGTCTAGCCAGTGCGGGGCGAGGGGCAAGCGGAAAATATTAAAACAATAGAGTTCCAGGGTTCACAATAGACACCCTCCCCACCCAACAAACGGCAGACCCGGAGAACAGTTTGAGCTGCCGAGAAGCATCACTCAGGAGAAATCTGGTCTAGCAGGAGAAATCAGGAATAGCAGGATAAACCAGGGGACTAGAGGCCAGGCCCTCCTGACTGGGTGGCTGGAGAACGCCAGACCGCTGCCAGTGTGACTGGGCAACTGGAGACCACCTTCCTGCCGGCGCCAGCCCACCTGCTGACGGCATGTCTTGATGGCTGGAGAACGCTCGCCTGCCGACGACCGAACGCGCAACTGTGTGGCTAGAGATCACCCACCCGCCGGCGACAGCCCATCCGCTGCCCGCGCTACTGGGTGGCTGGAGACTGCCGGCATGCCAGCGACCGGGTGCTGAAACCAACAAGAGACAATCCAGTCCACCCCCCCAATTCGGACACTCCGGCAAGGAGCCTGGGGCCCACCACAGCAGAGAGGTGACATCACTGGAGCTCGGCTGTCAGAATTCCTTAACAGCGAAATCCACTTAAGCAGGCATAGTCTAGCAACACAAAGGAGAGAAAACAGAGATATATAAACCCATAACAAATCTATAGAAGAGAGCAGAAACACAGCAATCAAATAGAGCCAGAAAATAACGTGAACATCATGAAAAAACAAGGGGAAAAAAAGGTGTAGAAACAATGAAGGACAACTTAATACTACAGGAGAACCTAGAAGCATCAGAAACAGGGATAGGGAAAAAACTTAAGTCATACCTAACTCAGATGGAAAGGAATAATAGAGAAGACATGAGGCAGCAAGTCCAAGAAATAAAAGTATATTTTGAAAATGAATTAAACAACCAAATTCAAATGGCAAAGAACAAGGTTTACCAGGAGATAGAGATCTTTTAAAAAATCATACAGTAATTCTAGAAATGCAGGAAACTATAAACCAAATTAAAAACTCAAACAAGAATATTTCAAATAGACTAGATCAAGTAGAAGTCAGAACATCAGATAATGAAGACAAAGTTTGTCAACTTGAAAAGAATATAGTCAACACAGAAAACATGCTTAAATCCCATGAGCAACTATTCAAGAGATATGGGATGTCATAAAAAAACCAAAATTGGGAGTCATCGGGATAGAAGAAGGCATAGAGATTCAAACCAAAGGAATGGACAACATATTAAATGAAATAATTCTAGAAAACATCCCAGAGATGAAAGATGGAATGGATTGCCATATCCTGGAAGCCTACAGGACCTCAAACATTCAAAACCATAATAGACAAACTCCAAGACATATAATTATGAAGATAGCCAACATACAGAACAAGGAGAGAATATTAAAAGCTACGAGAGAAAGTAGGCAGATAACATTCAGGGGTAAACCAATTAGGTTAACAATTGATTTTTCATCACAGACTTTGAAAGCGAGAAGATCTTTGAACAATGTATTTCAAACACTGAAAAATAATGGATTCCAACCAAGAATACTGTATCCAACAAAATTAAGCTTCAGATTTGACAATGAAATTAAGTCTTTCTTGATAAACAAAAGCTAAAAGAATTCGCAGACAGAACACCAGCACTGCAAAGCATTTTGAGCAAAATACTACAAGAAGAGGAATTGAAAAATAGTGCCCAAAACTAACAGTGGGAGGTATCTCAGTAAAGGGGTAAGAAAATAACCAAAAATAAAAACTACCCAAATTAAAATAAATAAATAAATAAACATGACTGGAAGTATAAATCATATTTCAATTGTAACCTTAAATGTTAAAAATCTAAACTCACCAATCAAGAGACATAGGCTAGTAACCTGGATCAAAAAAATAAATCCAACAAAATGCTGCCTTCAGGAGACTCTTTTGATAGGTAAAGACATACACAGGCTGAAAGTGAAAGGTTGGGAAAAATCTTACCACTCACATGGCCCTCGGAAGCAAGCAGGAGTGGCCATACTCATATCATATAAAATCAACTTCAAACCTACGTTAATCAAAAGGGATAAAGTAGGACACTATATATTGTTAAAAGGAACCATCCACCAACAAGACATAACAATTATCAATTGGTATGCACCAAACAATTGAGCTGCAACGCTTATAAAACAAACTCGCCTCAAGTTCAAGAGTCAAATAGACTACAACACAATAATTATGGGTGACTTCAACACACCGCTCTCGCCATTAGACAGATCCTCTATAAAAAACTGAATAAAGAAACTATAGAATTCAACAGCACAATCAATAACCTTGACTTAACCGACATATATAGAATATATCAACCATCATCAAGTGGATACACTTTATTCTCAGCAGCACATGGATCCTACTCCAAGTTAGACCATATATTATGCCATTGGGCAACTCTTAGTAAATATAAAGGCGTGGAGATAATACCATGCACCATATCTGATCATAATGGAATGAAACTGGAAATCAATGAGATTAGAAGGAAGGAAAAATCCTACATCACATGTAAAATGAACAATATTCTACTGAATGATCAATGGGTTACAGAAGACATAAAGGAGGAGATAAAAAAATTCTTAGAATCAAATGACAATACAGACACAACATACTGGAATCTATGGGACACAAAGAAGGCAGTTTTAAGAGGGAAATTCATTTCTTGGAGTTCTTTCCTCAAAAAAAGAATAAAACAACAAATAAATAAACTCACAGTACACATCAAAAACCTAGAAAAGGAAGAGCAAAACAACAGCAAATGTAGTAGAAGACAAGAAATAATTAAAATTGGAGCAGAAATCAACGAAACTGAAACAAACAAAAAAAAAAACATTGAAAAAATTGATAAAACTAAAAGTTGATTCTTTGAAAAAATAAATAAGATTTACAGGCCCTTAGCCATGCTAAGGATGAGAAGAAGAGAGGGAACTCAAATTACTAACATACGGAATGAAAAAGGCAATATCACAACAGACAGTACACAAATACAGAAGATAATTAGAAAGTATTTTGAAATCCTATATTCCAATAAAATAGAAGATAGTTATAATATCGATAAATTTCTTAAGTCATACGATCTGCCCATATTCAGTCAAGAAGACACACACAATTTTAACAGACCAAAAACAAAGAAAGAAATGGAAGAAGCCATCAAAAGACTACCAATCAAAAAAAGCCCTGTACCTGATGGGTATACAGCGGAGTTCAACAAAACCTTCGAAGAAGAATTAATACCAATACTATTCAAGCTATATCAAGAAATGGAATAATAAGGAGCTCTTCCAAATTCATTCTCGGAGTCCAAAATCACCCTGATCCCAAAACCAGACAAAGACACCTCAAAAAAGAAAACTACAGACCAATATCTCTAATGAAGTTGGATGCAAAAATTCTCAATAAAATCCGTGTGAATTGAATACAAAAACATATCAAAATAGTTGTGCACCATGATCAAGTAGAATTCATCCCTGGAATGCAAGGCTGGTTCAATATACGGAAATCAATAAATGCTACTCACCACATCAATAGACTTAAGGACAAGAACCATATGATCATCTCGATAGATGTAGTAAAACATTCAACAAAGTTCAGCATCCCTTTATGTTCGAAACACTAGAAAAACTAGGGATAACAGGAACTTACCTCAACATTGTAAAAGCTATATATGCTAAACCTCAGGCTAGGATCATCCTAAATGGAGAAAACTGAAGGCATTCCCTCTGAAATCTGGAACAAGACAGGGATGCCCTCTATCACCACTTCTATTCAATTTAGTTCTTGAAATACTAGCCAGAGCAATTAGACAGACAAAAGAAATTAAAGGCATAAAAATAGGAAAAGAAGAACTTGAATTATCGCTATTTGTGGATGACATGGTAATATATTTAACAGACCCAAAAGGGTCTACAAAGAAACTGCTAGAGTTAATAAATGAAGGATATAAAACCAACACGCATAAATCAAAGGCATTTCTGTATATCAGCAACAAAACTTCTGAAATGGAAATGAGGAAAACCACTCCATTCAAAATATCCTCAAAGAAAATAAGATACTTGGAAATCAACCTAACAAAAGAGGTGAAAACCACAGAACCCTAAAGAGAGAGATAGAAAAAGATCTTAGAAGATGGAAAAATGTACCCTGTTCATGGATAGGCAGAACTAAATTCATCAAAATGGCGAAATTACCCAAAGTTCTCTACAGGTTTAAAGCAATGCCAATCAAAATCCCAACGGCATTTCTTGTAGAAATGATAAAGCAATCATGAAATTCATATGGAAAAACAAAAGACACAGAATAGCAAAAGGAATTCTAAGCAGGAAGTGTGAATCGGGAGGTATAGCGATACTAGAGTTCAAACTTTACTACAAAGCAAGAGTAACAAAAACAGTGTGGTACTGGTACCAAAACAGGCAGGTGGACCAATGGTATAGAATGGAGGACAGAGAAACCAATCCACAAAATTACAACTTTCTTATATTTGATAAAGTGGCTATAAACATGCAATGGATGAAGGATAGCATCTTCAACAAATGGTGCAGGGAAAATTAGAAATCCATGTGCAACAAAATGAAACTGAATCCCGTTCTCTCACCATGCACAAAAGTTAACTCAAAATAGATCAAGGAGCTAGATATCAAATCAGAGACACTGCGTCTCATAGAAGAAAAAGTTGGCTATGATCTATATACTGTGGGGTCGGGCTACAAATTCTTTAATAAGACATCAATAGCCCAAGAGTTAATAACAAGAATAAACAAATGGGACTTACTTAAACTAAAAAGTTTTTTCTCAAGAAGAGAAACAATAAGAGAGGTAAATAGAGAGCCTACATCCTGGGAACAAATTTTTACCCCTCACACTTCAGATAGAGCCCTAATATCCAAAATATACAAAGAACTCAAAATATTAAACAATAAGATAACAAATAACCCAATCAACAAATGGGCCAAGGACCTAAACAGACACTTCACAGAGGAGGACATACAATCAATCAACAAGTACATGAAAAAATGCTCACCATCTCTAGCAGTCTGAGAAATGCAAATCAAAACCACCCTAAGATACCATCTGACTCCAGTAAGATCAGCAGCCATTATGAAGTTAAACAACAATAAGTGTTGGCGAGGATTTGGGGAAAAGGATACACTTGTACACTGCTGGTGGGACTGCAAATTGGTGAGGCCAATTTTGAAAGAAGTATGGATATTCCTGGAAAAGCTGGAAATGGATCCACCATTTGACCCAGCTATCACCCTTCTTGGAATATTCTCTCAGGATCTTAAAATAGCGTACTATAGGGATACTGCCACATCAATGATCATAGCAGCACAATTCACAATAGCTAGACTGTGGAACCAACTTAGATGCCCTTCAATAGATTAATAGATAAAAAAAATGTTGCATCTATACACAATGGAGTATTACACAGCACAAAAAATGACAAAATCATAGAATTTGCAGGGAAATGGATGGCATTAGAGCATATTATGCTAAGCGAAGCTAACCAATCCTTAAAAAACAAATGCCAAATGTCTTCTCTGTTATAAAGAGAGCAAATAAGAACAGAACAGGGAGGAAGAGCATGAGGAAAAGATTAACATTAAACAAAGACGAATGGGGGGAGAGAAAGGGAGAGAGAAGGGAAAGCTTATGAAAATTGTAGGAAACTCTCAATGTTACACAAAATTGCATATAAGATGTTGTGAGGGGAAGTGAGGGGGAAACAATAGAGAGAATTGAACAATAGCAGATGAGGTAGAGAGGGAAGATGGGAGGGGAGGAGAGGGTGGATAGTAGGGGATAGGAAAGGTAGCAGAATACAACAGTCACTAATATGCCATTATGTAAAAATGTGAATGTGTAACCGATGTGATTCTACAATTCGTATTTGGGGAAAAAATGGGAGTTCATAACCCAATTGAGTCAAATGTATGAAAGATGATATATCTTGAGCTTTGTAATGTTTTGAACAACCAATAAAAATAAATAAATAAATAAATAAATAAATAAAGGTTTAAAATTTAGTGGGAAGAAATCAGCTAAAAATGGGTTCAGATGTATTCATTTTGCTATACAGAAACTTTGTTTTGTGAATATCACAAATTTATTTTACCAGAAAATGCACATAAATTGAGATTAAAGGATAATTCACCTAACTTCATGAAAAATTCATAGCATTTTCTACACTTTTCATATTTCATTTTTTTCGTGAATATTTTGTCATGGACAAGGTCTAGTCTTAGGCTATTCTTCCAGAATACTACCTCATCTGACAAGTTCGTACAATGTGTTGGATTGTTCTTTTCATCTTTTATTTAATAGTTTCTAGCTGATAATGTGTATTTTTTCTTATCTTTATTTGGACATACAAACCTAACTATATCTTTGCATTTTATGTTTTACTGGGGAAGAGACTCATCAAAAGCTCTTTGTTATATGTATCAACAATCAAACATCTAGAGCATACAATTATTCTTAATTTTGCATGAAAATAAATTTGTACCATTTTTCTTATAAAGATGTAGTATTATTAATAATGTCCCTACTGTAATAAGTAACTACTTACAAGAAGAATTAAACAATTGACTTTATATCAGTTTTGAACATGAAAAGTACTAAAATAAGTATTTGGCAATTAATACACAATTGATAGAAATTGAAATCACAAGAAAGCCATTTAAAATGTCAGTGCATATGGTCCTTAAATAATAGGTTGTTCAAATAAAATTTCTCTAATTCATAAGAGTTAATATGCCACATTACAGCTTAATGTGATATAAAACTTTAAATTATCAGTATTGATAAATAAGAATGATACCTGTTTACTTAAATATGTTTATTTGATTTTCACTGTAAGATGTTAATTATGGAAGAATTGAGAATTAAGAAAGACTTGGTCTATATTATTTCTAACAGGAAAATCAAAGTACTTTTAAATATATATATATATATATATATATATATATATATATATATATATATATATATATATATATAATATATGTAATGCATATGCATGAATATAGACACATATGTATAATAAATGTATTGTAATATATCTATCAGGTGATTATAATTTTTAAATTTTCTCAAGAAAAAGAATGACTATAAAAAACAGTCTTAAATTTAAATTTCATAGCATACTACTGTTTGTAATGACATGAGAGAAAAATAGATATGGAGGGGAAACCAAAAAGGAAGGGAGAGAAGGGGGAAAATGAGGAAGAAAGTGAGTAAAGAAGAGGGACATGAGTGTATGATGTTAAGATAGAAGTGGAGGGGCTGGGTTTGTGGCTCAGAGGTAACATGCTTATCTAGCATGTGTGAGGCACATGGTTCTATTCTCAGCACCACATACAAATAAACAAAATGAAGGTCAATCAACAACTGAAAAAATAAAAAAAGAAAAAAGAAGAAATATTACGAAAATTCCAAGCTTTGATGAATGTTAAATAAAAAAAATATGTTACATAGCCTTATGTAATTTCTAGACTATCCAAAATAGTCACTAAATGTTAGATTATTAGTGCTATAACTAAAAATCCATTGATCTTTCCTCTACATTCTGTGGCATGCTAGTGCTAAAATAAATTGTATTATTAATTCCCCCCCCAAATCCTAATATTTCTACAGTAACTGACCCAGTTGAACATCAATGCAAGTAGACTCTATGAGACATGATGTGTATTTTGACGTTCATTTTTATTCAACACTGGTACATTACTATCTTCAGTTTATGCACATCATAGCATATATGTTTCATCAAAATTTCTCAAATTTATAGGCATTTGTTTCACTTTCAATCACTTCCTGCTTGAGAACACATGTATTCCTCCATGTTTCATAACTGCTCTTTTCATGAGACTTCTTCCCAAAAACATTATTTTCGATTTCCATTATCACATTTGAAGCAAAACGCACAAACCCGTCACAATAAACCATAACACTAATATTACCATTAGATGTATAACTGGTTGGAATGAATGGTTGTATATCAATATAAGATTTCTTACTTAGTTTCAGATATCAATTCAATCCATTATTTAAAGTGGAACCAGTTATATTATTTATTCACAGTACAGTCTATTCACGAATTATCTCTATATTCATAGACACAGGTACACCTCTTTGTACCCCCAATACTAATTTATACGTCCTCAATATATAGCTCCCAGAAATGGTGGAAGAAATACCCATGTCACCCGATCTCCATATACATTTTATCACAGAAATATTCTGGACACAAAAACAAAGGTCACACTTATGATTGTACAAAACCTAAATGGAAAGTGAACATGGATTACTAAAAACATCCATGTCCAGGTTGCCTAATGCTCTCAAATGAAAATCCTATTGGTGACTACATATTTGTTTCTTCCAAAGATTATATATTCAAACTCAAACATGTTGAAAATGTCTAATCCTGTCACTCACTTTATACTTTGCCTGATTTTGTAATGTCTCTATTGATATCTGCTTTCCTACATATTTTCCCCAGTTAATCATTGTGACTTCCTCATCACATGTGCTGATATTTACATTCACTCTCTTAGCGATACCCTAGTTCTAAAGAACTTTTGTTCCAAATCCTACACTCATTCTTCTTCCTAAACCTACCGACTATCTTCCTAATCCTACCGACTATCACTTTTTGACTGGATGTTCTCTTCTACATTCAATCATCGAAGGTGAAAGGTCCTATGCCATTGTATATCGATTTATCTGAAACATCTGTGCAGAATGTAATTCAACGCTAAGTATCCCAATCAAGAGACAAATGAAGTTCTGGGCTTCAAATCTTACTTAGATTTCTGTTTTCGTACATATATTTCACCTCTATATTCTTATAAATATCACAGGTTCCCAATACCTTTATTCATCCAGCAGAATGGTTCCTAACCCATATCGAACATGTTAATAACACTAATCATACACTGTTCCCTCAATCTAACTTTACTGAGGAGCAGCGACAGTGTTGGTCTTACAATACAGGAATGTATGGGATCTTCCACCTGCTGAGAACATCAAAGGTACATGCAGAAATGATCTCTGGAGAAGATGTAGGCAGCTATGAAGGACCTGAGAGAGCAAAAGACATCTCCATGGCAAAGAACCTGGTAGGATGAAGGAATGTGTCTGAATCAGCCTCACTCTTCTTAATGTAGAGTAGACCAAACCAGGCCTGTGTGGAAAGCTCTTCCCAGGTGCGTATGGTTGATATACCATTCTAACATATGAAAGTGTCACAGGAAGTAGGGGCAGCCTCCATCTCATGGGACCCTTGGAAGCAACTGTTAGGACAAAGTGGTTGCCAAGGCAGTTACCTCATTCAGTTCCTGAAAGATGTGACCACACCTCACTTCCTTGATGATGAAAGTCTCTGAACTTGGGATCCAGGAAGCCAGGCACCCAGAGCCATTACCAATCCCAGTTCCAGTGGTCTCACTTGTTTGAATTTACCAAAGACAGAGTCAGTCTTTCTTCTTACCTGTTAAGGTCTGTAAACAAGTCAGATTGGCACCTGTTATTTTGCCAGAGAAATGTTAGAGTCTGTAAAAAAAGTCTGGATGGCGCCTGGCAAAATGCCAGAGGGAGTGGTTTGTGAAGTAACAAAAGCGAGCCATTAAGTGTGGAGATTCCTTATTGTTTGACTGCTGTATCTATTTCATGCTAATTAGATAGGCTGTGTAAAATGTATAAATACCGCTCTTATTCAACAATAATTGGCTTCCACTCCTGCTGCATCAGTCTACCCAAGTTGTTCGTCACCCACCCGGTTATTTTGCCCAGCCAGCCGGGCTGCGGCACTTACCTACAGATGTGAGGATGGCCAAATGCCAGGGAAGCTCTGAAGATAATTCTTTTCTGATAAAGCAGGTATTGGCTCACTGCTGACTCCTGACTACTTCACAGAGTTAGCAAAGGAAAGCAGATTTGAGACAGGACAAGCAATTTTGGGGAACATAGTATGGCCCACCAGTCAGAGGACACTCTGGATAGTCACAGACCAACTTGGAGGAAAGAGTTGCCTTTGTGGGTGTGGTTGTGGGTTTGTGTATTCCACTGTGTCTGTGGTTATAGACATTAGAAAAGAGAATGCATCAATGGAATTGTTCTGTCTAGTAGAAAGCTTCTCAGCATTCATCCTGCCAAATTTATGAATGGACTACAGCTTTCCTTATGAATGGGCAACACCTGCTATCTTCCTAAGTTCCTGTTTTCTTCCTGAATTCTGGCCACTCTCAAGAATAGGCTCATGGTTTTGTGTAAAAGATATGTACCACCTCCAAACTCTATAACATGGCCTTGTACTGGATAGCTGAAGGGAATGGAGAGGAACTCAGAAAACTCAGATATCAGTGTGACCAGTAAAGTGTCAGTGGAGAAACACTGATTTGGGCCTTTTGTTTACCTATTGTTCCGTTGCCCTGAATGTCTGGAAGGTCTTTGCCTCAGTCCACTCCTTTGTGAAACCTGAAGAAAACAGTTGTCTAATGGAAAATAATGAGCATCACCTGTGGCTCTTTGCTTAATTGCCGTGGAAAGGGATGTGTCTGAATCAGCCTCTTGGCCCTGTGTGAGGCTGTGACTTAGATTCTCACCACCTGATGAATCTAAGGAAAGATCTCATGTGTGCATCCAAAACCAAAATGGAAAAAGAGCAGTCTTGTGGATGAAGTCTCTCGCCTTCCTCTGTAAGGTTCCTGACTTCCATCAAGTGAGAATAGGTATCTTTGGTTCAAAAAGTTTTTCAAAGCCCTGCAGAGGCAAGCCCATAGGTGCTTGAATTTTCTCATAACTCCAATTCACATAAAGAATCTAAACCCCACAGACATAAGGCTCAAATTGGAGAAGCAGAGCAGTATTAATGGCAGGCCTAATTGATCACTCCTTGTTCACAGATAGGTTGTCAAGCCACCCTGACATTAGACAAATGAGGGTAGGGAGCATATTTTGGATACTGTCTTCAGCTGCACCCCTCATGGAAACTTCCAGCCAGAGGTTATGATGAGTGTCTATGTGGAAGTAGTTGAGAGCCATGTGGGAGTGTTTTGGTTTTAATTGTGGTCATTTGTTTGGCTGATGGAAGAGATGACTGGGTCCACCTTGGCTTGAACTCTGGTGTGAGTCTTCTTAGAGACTGAGTTCTGGAAATGACTGCAGAGATGTATTGCCATGAATTGTGTTGGGATTTTTGGAGGCCACACATGGTAGTGGCCTTTGGAAACTGAGATCTAGGCCCGGGGGGCTTCCCACAGAGCACTGGGAATCTGAGCCAGAATATCACATGATTTTATTCTGAAAGACTTGACAGCCATAGTTGAGAGTAAAAACACACATGGACCTCACATTGTAGACCTCAATGGGCCTGGCTTCATTTGATCTTTTGGCCACTCTTTGGGAAATCTTGCCTGTGAGAGTTCTCCAGATCTTTCATTGAAATGGGCTTTCTCACCTTTTAATGTTTCCAGAATGAATTAAATCCCACAGTGCCTCCAACCTCATCCTTGAAAAATGGCTAGATAAACATCATAAAAATTTGAAATTCCCATCACCAGGTGACACTGGATACACTTTGGATTTCCTGTTGCTCATCATGAGTGTACCAGACAGTGCCTTGATTGACTGGGTTTCATGAAAATGGTGTAGAACAATGATGCAAATAAGTTAAAGTCTGCTGAGTAGTGGGCCTAGAGCAGTGTTTTGCAGGTCTGTGATAAAACTTCTGTGGTGGGGTCATGTGGATCTGCCAAAAGGCTTGTAACTGACATGGTGCAGCCAGCAGACCCTTGTATGTAAAGGCATCTTGTTGAATGGAGAGGTTTCAGGGCAATGTTCAGAATCAGGTTGCTATGGTCAAGGGGGCAAGCTATGTGGGATAGAAGCCTGGTTGGTGCATTCTCCTGCAGACCCTGACACACAACACGTGACAGATCTCCCTCCAGCACTGTGACCCAGTTGAATTCCTTGTATTTCCTGAAGCCAAAACCAAACTCCCAGTGCAGCAGCAAGGACACCATGAAAAGTGGAGGATGACCAAATGGCTTCACAGTCCACACGGGGCCACACTTAGCCTTCAGTGGCAAGAGTTTACTTACAAAGAGAGAATTTAGCCTTGCTGCCTCACGTTCTTTGGAAAATAAGAAACCATGTTCTGCAGGTCACATAGATGGAGACCCAGCTTTGGTGGTCTCACTAGAAAGGAAGCCATAGGTCCTGACTACAACATATACTTCAAGTGGCCAACCTCAGAGGCAGGTTCTCCAGAAGTCTTTAGGCTGGCAGATCTCCATATTTGTGCAGTATTTACCCTGTCTCTTACTTTTGGAAACTCCTCTACCACCTCCAATATTGTGAACTCGTAACCATGTTCCATTCCTGATATGTATTCACAGATTTTCTAAATCTTCTTCTTTTATTTTGTCTTACTTGGGGCAAAGATAGTGTCAAGGTATTGTTGTGAATGAGAGTAGGAAGATTTTGTGTAGGACATATTTGCATACACATTTGATTCATTTTCCTATTTTACATTCAAAATACTGAATCCCTGACACTAACCCATACCCTACTAGACTCTGACTACTAACCCTAATATGGTGGAGAGAAATAATGCAAACAGAAGTGAAATACAAACAGTTCAGAGGAGGCATGGTGTATAGTTGGATTTGCCTTTTGCATGATAAAGTGTAGGTGTTATAAATCTAGTCAATTTTTAATTAAAATAGTTCACCATGGGTTTTGTAGTTAACAAATACGTGAATTCCTGTCTCCCTTTCTCTGTAGCCTATTCAGCACATGTATTTTTATATGCCCTTTCTCTGTAGCCTATTCAGCACATGTATTTTTATATGCACATATAGAATCCTACCTGGTATCACACGTACATTTTTGTGACTTGGCTGACTTGGAGATACAAATTGTGAGAAAAGATCACTCCTCCTAAAAGCAGTTGGAACTGAAAATTCAACCTATGTGTGAGCTTCCTAGGAGAACAACATTGTACATAAATCCATGCTCAGTAAAATAAATTATTTTGCATCTGTGGATGTTATATATTTCATGATGAATATTGATTGGCTTATATATTGGTACTTTTTAATATCTCTGTGTGGGTTTTGGGTGTGTGTTTATATATATATATATATATATATATATATATATATATATATATATATATATATACACACACACTCTCAAGATTTTTCAAAATATGAAATATATGTGTCTTATATACACTACCGAAATTCATTCATGTTCATGTATGTGGATTTATAATAAAAATTTCACAAGATTATTCTCAGAAGTATTCATTTACCTGAACTACATATTTGTTTTCTAGTACTTAAAACTAACTTCAGTGAATGTGCATACAAATACTAATATTTCTACAGTAATTGACCCAGTTTAACATCAATGCAATTAGATTCCCATGGGACATGGTGTGTATTTTGATGTTCATTTTTATTCAACATTGGTTCGTTAATATTTCTTCAGTTCATGCACATCATAGGATATATATTTCATCCACAAATTCACAAATTTATAGGCATTTGTTTCTCTTTCAATCACTTACTGCTTCAGAACACATGTATTCCTCCAGGTTTCTTGACTGGTCTTTTAATGAGACTTCTTTCCAAACACATTATTTTCGATTTCTATAATCACTTTTGAAGCAAATCTCACACAATCTTTATAATAAAACATAACGCAATTATACAATTAGATGTGTAACTGGTTGGAATGAATGATTGTATATCAATATAAGTTTTTGTGTATATTTTCACATATCAATTCAATCCATTATTTAAAGTGGAAACAGTTATATTATTTATTCACAGTATTGTCAATTCATGCATTAATTCTATATTCATAGACACAGAGTACAAATCTTTGTACCGCCAATAATAATTTATACATCTTCAAAATATTGCTCTCAGAAATGGTATAAGAAATACTTATGTCACCCAATCTACATATACATTTTATCACAGTAATATTCTGGACCCAAAATGCAAAGGTCAAACATATGATTGTACCAAAGCCTAAATTGAAAGTGAGCATGGATTACTAAAAACATCCATGTACATGTTGCCTAATGTTCTCAAATGTCAATCCTATTTGTGACAACATATTTTTTTCTTCCTTAGATTATATATTCAAACTCAACCCTGTTGAAAATATCTAATCCTATCACTCACTTTATACTTTTCCTGATTTCTTAATGTCTCTATTGATATCTGCTTACCGACATATTTTCCCCAGTTCATCATTGTGACTGACTCTTCACATGTGCTCACATTTAAATTCACTCTCTATCCGAAACCCTATTGCTGGAGAACTTTTGTCCAAAACCTATACTCACTCTTCTTTCTGAAACTGAATATCTTTCTAATAATTTCAACTATCCCTTTTTGACTAGAAGTTCTCTTCAACATTCCATCATCCAACGTACAAGGTCCTATGCCATTGTACTGAATTTATCTGAGACATCTCTGCAGAAAATAATTCAAATCTAAGTATCCCAATCAAGGGCCCAATGCCCTTCTGGGCTTCAAATCTTACCTACATTTCTGTTTTCATACTAATATTTCACCTATATTTTCTTGTAAATATTGCAGCTTCCCAATCATTCCTGCAGAATGATTCCTAATTCATATCGAACATGTTATTAATCCTAACCATTCACTGTTCCCTCAATCTAACTTTACAGAAGATTAGAGACAGAGTTGGTCTTTCAATATAGGAATGTAGCAGATCTTCCACATGCTAAGATCCTCAAAGGTCCATACAGAAATGATCCCTGGAGAAGATGTATGCAGCTATGAAGGACCTGAGAGAGAAAAAGTCATCTACATGTAATGGCTCACCGCTGGCTCCTAATAACCTCACAGAGTTGGCCAAGGAGACCAGACCTGAGACAGGACAGGCCATTTCTGGGAACATAGTATGGCCCACCAGTAAGAGGACACTCCGGATAGTCACAGACCTACTTGGGGGAAGGAGGTGCCTTTGTGGGTTGGGTGTGAGTTTGTGGTCTTGTCTCATTTTCTGAGAATAGGTAGGAAAGGCAGTATGTTCATTTTGGAGTGGATGATTTCTAGAAAGTCGTTTGACAAGGAGTGTGTTTCTATGTCTGGGTATCCCACTGTGTTCGTGGATGAAGACATTAGAAAGAGCATGCATCAATGGATGTGTTCTGTCTAGTAGAAAGCTTCCCAGCATTCATCCTTCCCAATTTATAGATGGACTTGGCTTGCCTTCTGGATGGGCAACACCTACTGTCTTCCTAAGTTCCTGTTTTCTGCCTGAATTCTGGCCACTAACCATAATAGGCTCATGGTTATGTGTCCAAGATATGTACCACCTCCAAGCTCTGGGACATGGCCATGTACAGGATAGCTGAAGGGAATTGGAGCATCTCAGAAAACTCAGATATCAATGTGACCAGTAAAGTCTCTGTGGAGAAACCCTGCTTTGGGCCTTTTGCATACCTATTCTTCTGTTGCACTGAATAACAGGAAGGTCTTTGATTAGGCCACGCCTTTGTGAAGCCTGAAGAAAACAGTTTTCAAATGGAAATGAATGGGCATCACCTGGGGCTCTTTGCTTAATTGTTTGGAAAGGGATGTGTCTGAATTGGCCACTTGGCCCTGTGTGAGGCTGTGGCTTAGATACTCAGCACCTAATGGACCTAAAGAAAGATCCCATGTGTGCACCCAAATCCAAAATGTCCAAAAAGCATTTATTGTGGACTACGTCTCTCGCCTTCCTCTGTAAGGTTCCTGATCTCCATCAAGTGAGAATAGGGATCCTTTGCATCAAATGAGTACTTCAAAGCCTTACAGAGTCTAGCCCACTGGTGCTTGTGATTACTCATGACTCCAGTTCACATAAAGAATCTAAATCCCACAGTCAGTAAGCCTCAAATTGTAATTGTGGAGCAGTATTAAAGGCAGGGCTCTATGATCATTCCGTGTTCAAAGGAAGGGTGTCCAGGCAACCCTGACTTGTGACAAATGAGGTGCGAGGGTGCTTATTTTGAACACTGTGTTGGTCTGTGCCCCTCATGAAAACCTCAAGCCAGAGGTTATTATTAGTGTCTATATGGAAGAAGATGAGTGCCATGTGGGAGTCTTTTGTTTTTAATTGTGGTCATTTGTGTGGCGGTTGGAAGAGATGTCTGGTTCCACCTGGGCTTGAACTCTGGTGTGATTCCCCTTAGAGACTGAGTTGTGGAACTGTCCTCAGAGAAGTATTGCCATGAATTGTGTTGAGATTTTAGGAGGCCACACACGAGATTCGCCCTTGGAAACTGAGATCTAGGCCCAGGGTGGCTTTCCACAGAGCATAAGTAATCTCAGCCAGGATATCACACGATTTTATTGTTAAAGACTTGGCAGCCATAGTTGAGAGTCATAACACACATGGAGCTCACATTGTAGACCTCAATGAGCCTGGCTTCATGTGACCTTTTGGCCACACTTTGGGAAGCTTTGCCTGTGATAGTTCTCCATTTCTTTCGTTCAAATGAGTTTCCTCGCCATTTAATGGTTCCTGAATGATTGGAAACCCACAGTGCCTCCAACTTCATCCTTAAAAAATAGCTAGATAAATACCACCAAATTTTTGAAATTCCCTTGACCAAGTGGCACTGGAGAAACTTTGGATTCCTGTTGCTGATTATGAGTATACCAGACAGTGCCTTGATTGACTTGGTTTCATGAAAATGCTGTAGAACAGAGATGCCAGTAATTTGGAGCCTGCTGAGTAGTTGGCCTAGAGGAGTGGTGGGGAGGTGTCTGAAATAACATCTGTGGTGAGGCCATGTTTATCTGCCATTGGCTTCCAAATGGCTTGTGACTGACATTTTGCATCCAGCAGACCCTTGTATGTAAAAGCATCTTGTTATATGGAAAGGTTTCAGGACAATATTCAGAATCAGGTTGCTATGGTCAATGGGGCAAGCTCTGTGGGAAAGAAGCTTGCTTGGTGCATTCTCCTGCAGACCCTGACCCACCACATGTGACAGAATTTTCTCCAGCACTTTGTCCCAGTGGAACTCCTTGTATTTCAAGAAACAGATACCAAACTCCCAGTGCAGCAGCAAGAAACACCACAAAAAGTGGAGGATGAAAAAATGGCTTTTACAGTAAAGACGAGGAGACACCTCGCGCGCAGTGGCTACAGTTTACCTACAAAGAAAAAATTCAGCACTGCTGCCTCATGTTCATTGGGAAATAAGAAACAATGTCCTCCAGGTCACATAGATGCAGACCCAGTTATGATATTCTAACTAGAACGGAAGCTAAACCTCCTGACAGCAACATATATTTCAAGTGCCCAAACTCAGAGGCAGTTTCTCAAAAGTCTTTAGGCCAGCAGAGCTCCATGTTTGTGGAGTGTTTACCCTGTCCCTTACTTTTGGAAACTCCTATACCACCTCCAAGTATATGAACTCCTGAGCATATTCCATTCCAGATATGTATTCACAGATTTTTGTAAATCATGTCCTCTAATTGTGTCTTACTTTAAGCGAAGATGATGTCAAGGCATTGTTCTGGATGAGAGTGGGAACATTTTTTTGTATCACATATTTGCATAAATATTGAATTTATTTTCCTATTTTCAATTCGAAATACTGAATCCCTGACACTAACCCAAAACCTACTAGACTCTGACTACTAATCCTAATATGATGGAGTAAAATAACCCACACAGAATAGAAATACAACCAGTTCAGAGGAGGCATGGTGTATAGTTGTACTTTCCTTTTGCATGATAAAGGGTTGGTGTTATAAATCTTGTCAATTTGTAGTTAAAATAGTTCTCTATGTGTTTTTAAAGTTAACAAATATGTGAATTCCTGTCTCCCTTTCTCTGTAGTTGATTCAGCACATGCATTTTTATATGCACATATAGAATACTACATGGTATCACACGTACATATTTGTGAGGTAACTGACTTTGCAAATACAAATTGTTAGAAGAAAACACTTCTTCTAAATGCTGTTGGAACTGAAAATTCAACCTATGGGTGAGCTTCCTAGTTGAACAACATAAATCCATATTTAGTAAAATCAATATTTTTGGATCTGTGGATGATATATATTTCATGGTGAATTTCGATTGCCATACATAATGCTACTTTGTAATGTCTGTATTTAGGGGTGTGTGTGTGTGTGTGTGTGTGTGTGTGTGTGTGTGTGTGTGTATTCACTCTGCTGATTATTCAAAATATAAAATATATGTGTCTTATTATACACTAACTAAATTCATTCATATTCATGTATTTGGATTTATAATCAACGTTTGAGAAGATTATTCTCAGGAATATTTTTCCACCTGAAATACATGTTTGTTTCCTAGTACTGAAAACTAACTTCAGGGGATCATATTATGGCAGCGATGGGAGTTCATTACCCACCTGTACCGCGTCACTTTGCAGGAGAAGGACGAGTTAGAACGGCTAAAATCTATCTTATTAGAAATTTAAAGGAAAATTGGTGTGCTCCAAAACCTACAGGAAGGATTTCCATTGCACAAGGACCAGCTACGGGGACTCAAACACCAGCAATTTGTCCTCACGGATGGTCACGCTGCTTATTTAGCAAATCGCCCCACGGCTAGTGTCTGCAATGCGCGCTGGGAAACGACGAGAGAGCAACACAAAGATACAGTCTGTGGATTATGCGGGCTCCTGCCATCTGCGCAATCACTGTGCTCAGTGCTGAATTCTGGGTTTGAAATGGGGGAAGGAAGTGGTCCAATTCGGTTTTCCACACCGGTGAGACCACAGAGGAAGATAGCGGTCACCATCTTGGAGAGCTGATGTCACCATCCCTGTTTTCGACTGATCACAGCTCATTCAGATACAGAATAGGTAATTTCAGGCTGCCATTCGCGTTCACCTTGCAGACAAATTACTCAGGGTCAGTGCTAAAGAACCCATGAAAATTGCTTCTTGGATCGTTCTCCTATCAGAACATACACCGAGCCCAGAGCGGCTGAATTCCGGGTCCCGGAACTGCTCTGGCCCAGGGCTAAAGAACCTGCGGAAACTGTTTCTTGGTCTGGGTCCTGCTGAATACTGTAGAGGTAAATGCCAACTGAGCCTTCATAGACAGTGGCAACAGGATTGAGACGGGGCTTGTGAGGGCCGGTCAGGACTCACCCGTTGCTTTGGTCACCCGACAAAGGGAATGAAATGCTGCCATTTACATGGGATACCAACATGGCAGACATCTGATGTGATCACAAAGCAGTGGAGGAGATAACTTCATCGATACCAGCGGCGAGAGAAATAGTTGGTCTCCTGGTAAAGAAAGTGAGTCACAAACATCTGAGTCTCTCTCATTTTGTCATCAAGCCAGAGGTGCAGAGCAGAGCTGCCACCTGTGCCTGGAACAGGCCCAGCGACCCACCGGCGTGGTAGTCACGTCACCCCAATTGGAGTAGGGGCAGAGCAGAGCCGACACCCATGCCTGCAAGGTAGGCAGACGTACGACCGACCGGCAGAACAGGCCTAGCGGCCGGTCAGCATGGTAGACAGATCACCCCAATTGGAGGAGCAGCACAGCCACCAACCGCACCTGCAATGGAGACTTTTCCACAATACAAGAGCAATATAAATATACAGGGGGAAAATTACAAAAACACAAAAGTTTCACCAAGCAGAAAGAAACGCAAGCTGTATGAAAAGACAAGGAAAGAAAGGACCACAAGCAATGCAGGTCAACTCAACTTTAGAAGAGGTAATAGATGCAGCATATGGAATGTCAGATAAAGAATTCAGGATATACATGCTTCAGGTGATCTGGAATCTCAAGGAAGACATTAGACAGCAAAAATCAGTCAATGAAAGATCACTTCGACAATGAATTACATAAAAAAATCCAAGTAGCAAAGATCAACTATACAGGGAGATAGAGGTTATAAAAAACAAACGAACTGAAATCTTAGAAACGCAGGAAGTAATGAACCATCTTAAAAACTCAATTGAGAATACTACCATCAGAGCAGAATACTTAGAAGATAGAACATCAGACAATGAAGACAAAGTATTTCAACTCAAAAAGAACATATACAGCTCAGCAAGACTGTTAAGAAACCATGAGCAAAACTGCAAGAAATATGGGATAACATAAAGAGAATAAACATAAGAGTCATTGGGATACAGGAAAGTATAGAGGTCCAAACCAAAGGAGTGAGCAATCTATTCAATGAAATAATAGGAGAAAAATTCCTAGACTTGAAGAATGAGACAAAATCCCAAATCCTAAAAGTCTACAGGACGCCGAACGTGCAAAATCATAAGATATCCACACCTAGACACATTGTAATGAAGATACCCTACATACAGAATAAGGAGAGAATTTTAAAAGCTACAAGAGAAAGGAAGCAGATTATAGTTAGTGGTAAACCAACCAGGATAACAGCTGATCTTTCAACACAGACTCTGAAAGCTAGAAGATCCTTTAATAACATATTTCAAACACTGAAAGAAAATGGGTTCCAGCCAATTATCATGTATCCAGTGAAATTAAGCTTCAGATGGAAGATGAAATTAAAACCTTCCACGATAAACAAAAGTGAAAAGAATTTGCAGCTAGAAAACCATCTCTTCAAAACATCCTCGGCAAAACATTACAGGAAGTGGAAATGGAAAATACCAATGAAAACCAACAGTGGGAGGTAGGACATTGAAGGGGGGAAAATAATCAAAGAGGAAAACAAACTATGTTTAGTAACATAAATAAACAAATATGGCTGGAAGAACAACCCATATCTCAATAATAACCAAAAATCTTAATGGCTTAAACTCACCAATTAAGAGACACAGGCTAGTAGAATGGATCACAAAACAAGAACCAACAAAATGCTGCCTACAGGAGACGCATTTTATAGGAAAAGACACACATAGACTGAGGGTGATACTTGGAAAAATCGTATCACTCTTATGAACTTCGGAAACAAGCAGGAGTGTCCATACTCATATCAAATAAAATAGATTTCAAGCCAAAGTTAATCAAAAGGGATAAAGAAGGACACTACATACTACTCAAGGGAACCATACGCCAACAAGACATAACAATCATAAATATATATGCCACAAACAATGGTGCAGCTTTGTTCATCAAACAAACTCTTCTCAATTTCAAGAGTCTAATAGACCACAATACAGTAATCATGGGAGACATGAACACACCTCTCTCACCACTGGACAGATCTTCCAAACAAAAGTTGAATAAGGAAACTATAGAACTCAATAACACAATTAATAACCTAGACTTAATTGACATATATACAATATACAACCCATCATCAAGAAGTTACACTTTTTTCTCAGCAGAACATGGATCCTTCTCAAAAATACATCATATATTATGTCACAGGGCAATTCTTAGACAATAAAAAGGAGTAGAGATAATACCATGCATTTTATCTGATCATAATGGAATGAAATTAAAAATCAACGATAAAAAAAGGAAGGAAAAATCATTCATCACTTGGAGAATGAACAATAGGTTTCTGAATGATCAATGGGTTATAGAAGACATCAAGGAAGAAATTAAAAAATTCTTAGAGATAAATGAAAACACAGACACAATATATCGGAATCTATGGGACACATTGAAAGCAGTTCCAAGAGGAAAATTCATTGCTTGAGTTCATTCCTTAGAAAAAGAAAAAACCAACAAATAAATGATCTCATACTTCATCTCAAAATCTTAGACAAACAAGAGCAAACAACAGCAAAAGAAGTAGAAGGCAACAAATAATTAAAATCAGAGAAGAAATTAATGAAATCGAAACAAAAGAAACAATTAAAATAATTGACAAAACAATACATTGGTTTTTTGAAAAAATAAATATAATCGACAGACCCTTAGCCATGCTAACAAAAAGAAGAAGAAAGAGAACTCAAATTACTAGCATATGAAATGAAAAAGGAAATATAACAAGAGACACTTCAGAAATACAGAAGAAAATCAGAAATTATTTTGAATTAATATACTCCAATAAAATAGAATATAGTGAAGGCATTGATAAATTTCTTAAGTCATATGATGTGCCCAGATTGAGTCAGGAGGATATAGACAACTTAAACATTCCAATATCAATTGAGGAAATAGAAGAAACCATCAAAATACTACCAACTAAGAAAAGCCCAGGACCGTATGGGTATAGAGCAGAATTATACAAAACCTTTAAAGAAGAACAAAAACCAATACTTTTCAAGGTATTTCAGGAAAAATGCAAAAATCCTCAAAAAAATTCTGGCGAATCAGACACAAAAACATATATATAAAAAAAATGTGCACCATAATCAAGTAGGATTCATTCCTGGGATGCAAGGCTGGTACAATATACGGAAATCAATAAATGTTATTCATCACATCAATAGACTTAAAAATAAGAACCATATGATCATCTCGAGAGATGCAGAAAAAGCATTTGACAAGGTACAGCATCACTTTACGTTCAAAACTCTAGAAAAACTAGGGATAACAGAATCATACCTCAATATTGTAAAAGCAATCTTTGCTAAGCCTCAGGCTAGCATCATTCTGAATGGAGAACAATTGAAGGCATTCCCCCTAAAATCTGGAGCAAGACAATGATGCCCTCTCTCACCCCTTCTGTTCAACATAGTTATCGAAACACTGGCCAGAGCAATTAGAAAGACTAAAGAAATTAAAGGCATTAAAATAGGAAAAGAAGAACTCCAATTATCGCTATTTGCAAAAGACATGATTCTATACCTAGCAGACCCAAAAGGGTCTACAAAGAAACTATTAGAGGTAATAAATGAATTCAGCAAAGTGGCAGGATATTAAATCACCACGCATAAATCAAAGGCATTTTTGTATATCAGCGACAAATCCTCTGAAATGGAAATGAGGACAATCAGTCCATTCACAATATCATCAAAAAAATAAATAAAATACTTGGGAATCAAACTAACAAAAGAGGTGAAAGACATATACAATGAAAACTACAGAACCCTAAAGAGAGAAATAGAAGAAAATCTTAGAAAATGGAAAAATATACCCTGTTCATGGATAAGCATAACTAACATCATCAAAATGACGATATTACCAAAAGTTCTCTATAGGTTTAATGCAATGCCAATCAAAATCTCAAGGTCATTTCTTGTAGAAATAGATAAAAAAATTATGAAATTCATATGGAAAAATAAAAGACCCAGAATAGCAAAAACAGCTCTAAGCAGGAAGTGTGAATTAGGCAGTATACCGATACCAGACCTCAAACTATACTACAGATCAATAGTAACAAAAATAGCATGGTACTGGTGACAAAACAGGCGGGTGGACCAGTGATACAGAATAGAGGACACAGAAACCAATCCACAAAACTACAGCTATCTTATATTTGATAAAGGGACTAAAAGCATGCAATGGAGGAAGGATAGCATCTTCAACAAATAGTGCTGGGAAAACTGGAATTCCATATGTAACAAAATGAATCTGAATCCCCTCCTCTCACCATGCACAAGAGTTAACTCAAAATAGATCTAGGAGGTTGATATCAAATCAGAGACACTGCATCTGGTGGAAGAAAACTTTTGCCACCATCTACATACTGTGGTGTCGGGCTCCAAATTTCTCAATAGGACACCCATAGCACCAGAGTTAATCCCTAGAATCAACAAATGGGACTTACTCAAACTAAATACATTTTTCTCAGCAAAAGAAACAATAAGAGAGGTAAATAGGGAGCCTACATCCTTGGAACAAATCTTTACTCCTCACACTTCAGATAGAGCCCTAATATCCAGAGTATACAAAGAACTCAAAAAAATTAAACAATAAGAAAATGAATAACCCAATCAACAAATGGGCCAATGACCTGAACAGACACTTCTCAGAGGAGGACATACAATCAATCAATAAGTACATGAAAAAATGCTCACCATCTCTAGCAGTCAGAGAAAAGCAAACAAACCCACCCTAAGATACCATCTCACTGCAGTAAGATCGGCAGCCATTATGAAGTCAAACGCCATCATGTGCTGTCGAGGATGTGGGGAAAAGGGCACACCTGTACATTGCTGGTGGGACTGCAAATTGGTGCAGCCAATTTGGAAAGCAGTATGGAGATTTCTTGGAAAGCTGGGAATGGAACCACCATTTGACCTATTCCCCTTCTCGGTCTATTCCCTAAAGAACTAAAAAGAGCATGCTACAGAGATACTGATAAATCGATGTTCATAGCAGCACAATTCACAATTGCAAGACTGTGGAACCAACCTAGATTCCCTTCATTAGATGAATGGATTAAAAATGTGGCATTTATATAGAATGGCTTGTGACTCACAAGGTGCAGCCAGCAGACCCTTATATGTAAAGGCAAATTGTTATATGGTTTGGTTTCAGGTAAATGTTCAGAATCAGGTTGCTATGGACACGGGGGCAAACAATGAGAGATAGAATATTGGATGGTGCATTCTCCTGCAGAACCTGACCATACACACGTGACAGAACTCCCTCCAGCACTGTGTCCCAGTTGAACTCCTTGTATTTCGTGATGCAAATACCAAACTCCCAGTGCAGCAGCAAGAAACACCACGAAAAGTGGAGGATGACCAAATGGCTTCACAGTTCACACGGGGAGACACTTAGGTTCCAGTGTCCACAGTTTACTTAGGAAGAGAGAATTCAGCACTACGGTCTCATGTTCATTGGAAAATAAGAAACCATGTCCTCCAGGTCACATAGATGCAGACCCATCTTTGATGGTCTCACTACAAAGGAAGCTAAAGCTCCATACAACAAAATATATTTCAAGTGCCCAACCTCAGAGGGACTTTCTCAAGAAGTCTTTAGGCCAGCAGAGCTCCATGTGTGTGGACTGTTTAAACTTTCCCTTACTTTTGGATACTCCTTTACCACCTCCAATTTTTTGAACTACTCAGTATATTTTATTCCACATATGAATTCACAGATTTTCTAACTCTTCTCCTCTAATTGTGTTTTACTAGGGTCGAAGGTAATGACAAGGCATTGTTCTTGATGAGAGTTGGAAGATTTTTGTGTAGCATATGTTTGCGTACACATTGGATTCATTTTCCTATTTTCCATCCAAAATACTGAATCTCTGACACTATCCCATACCCTACTAGACTTTGACGATTAATCCTAATATGGTGAAGAAAAATAACCCAAAGAGAATAGAAATACAAGCAGTTCAGAGGAGGCATGGTGTATACTAGGTCTTGCCTTTTGCATGATAAAGGGTAGGTATTATAAAAATTGTCAATTTTTAATTGAAATAGTTCTACATGTGTTTTTAAAGGTAACGAATATGTGACTTCCTGTTTCCTTTTCTCTGTAGCCTATTCAGCACATGTGTTTTTATACGCACATATAGAATCCTACCTGGTATCACACATAATTTCTTTTGAGGCTACTGACTTGGAAGATAAAAATTGTGAGTAGAGATCATTCCTCCTAAACGCTGTTGAAACTGAAAATTCAACCTATGTCAGCTTCCTAGTAGAACAACTTTATACATGAATCCATGTTAAGCAAAATGAATATTTTTCGATATGTGGATTATATATATTTCATGATGAAATGCGATTGGCATATATATTGCTACTTTTAATGTCTGTGCATGTGTCTGTGTGTGTGTGTGTGTGTGTGTGACTCTCCAAGTTTTCTAAAATATGAAATATATGTGTATTATATAAACTCCCTAAATTTATTCATGTTCATGTATGTGGATTTATAATCAACTTTTCAGAAGATTATTCTCAGAAATATTCATCCACCTTGAATACATATTTGTTTCCCATTACTGAAATCTGACTTCAGTTAATGGTTCATACAAATCCTAACATTTCTACATTAACTGACCCAGTTTAACATCAATGCAATAGATTCCTATGGGACATGATGTCTATTTTGAACTTCATTTCTATTCAACACTGCTACATTACTATTTCTTCACGTTTAGCCCATCATAGCATATATATTTCATCCACAAGTTCACAAATTTAGAGGCATTTGGTTCACTTTAAATCCCTTCCTGCTTTAGAACACATGTATTCCTCCAGGTTTCTTGACTGGATTTTTTGAGACTTCTTTCCAAACACATTATTTTCGATTTCCATAATCCTTTTGAAGAAAATCAGACACACCCTTCATGATAAACCATAACCTAATATTACCATTAGATGTATAACTGGTTGGAATGAATGATTTTATATCAATATTAGATTTCCTGTATATTTTCAGATATCAATTAAATGAATTATTTAAATGCTGGGAGCCATCAGCCAAGTAGGTATGACAATCTCCTTGCCAGCTTACTTCCATGCTGTCTGTGGAAGGACTTCTGAAAGGTGACCTTGCTCAAGGACCAGGGCAGGATCCGTGTTTAGGGTGTTCCCCCTTTAGAATAGGGCAGTTTAGCATAATAGGAGAGTAGGGTGTTTCCCCTTTAGAATAGGGCGGTTTAGTAATAGGAGATTAGGGTGTTCCTCTTTTGGAATAGGGCGTATCCTGCTGCTGAGTTCCTCTTGAGTGCTTAGGTCAGACAGTATTTTTTGAGAGACAGAAGCCCATGCGGTGTGGATTTAGGCAGGAGAGGATTTGGGCGGATTGGATTTGGGCAGAGAACCTTGATTCCCCCAGAACGTGTTTGTAGACGGCCGGTGTGAGTTCGGGAATAAAGAATTGCTGTTTGAATCTACAAGCTGTGTGGAGACTCGTGATTTGTGCCCAGCCAGAGACTGCGGCATTTAAAGTGGAACCAGTTATATTATTTATTCACAGTATGGTCTATTCATGCATTATCTCTATATTCACAGACACAGCGTACACCTCTTTGTACCCCCAATACTAATTTATACGTCTTCTCAATTTTGCTCCCGGAAATGGTGGAAGAAATACTCATGTCACCTGATCTACATATACATTTTATCACAGTAATATTCTTGACAAAACTGCAAAGGTCACACTTATGATTTTACAAAGCCTAAATGGAAAGTGAACATGGATTACTAAAAACATCCATGTCCAGGTTGCCTAATGCTCTCAAATGTCATTCTTTGGTGACTACATATTTGTTTCTTCCTAAGATTATATATTCAAACTCAATCCTGTTGAAAATGTCTAATCCTAACAATCACTTTGTACTTTGCCTAATTTCCTATTGTCTTCCTTGATATTTGCTTTCCTACATTTTTTCCCTAGTTCATCATTGTGAATGACTCTTCACATGTGCTGACATTGGCATTCACTCTCTAATCGAAACCCTGTTGCTAAAGAATTTTTTTTTCCAAATTCTATACTCACACTTCTTCCGAAAACTACCGACTGTCTTTCTAATCTTACCGACTATCCCTTTTGGAGTTGATGTTCCCTTCTAAATTCAATCATCCAAGGTACAAAGTCTTATGCCATTGTATATTGATTTATCCAAGAAATCTCTGCTGAAGGTAATTCAATGCTAAGTATCCCAATCAAGGGCCCAATTCCCTTCTGGGCTTCAAATCTTACCTAGATTTCTGTTTTCATACATATATTTCACCTCTATGTTCTTATAAATATAGCAGATTCCCACTATCATTATTCATCCCTCAGAATAATTCCTAACCCAAATTGATCAAGTTATTAATGCTAACCATACACTGTTCCCTCAATCTAACTTTACAGAAGAGCGGGACAGAGTTGGTCTTACAATACAGGAATATAGGGGATCTTCCACCTGCTGAGAACCTCAAATGTCCATGCAGATATGACCCCTGGAGAAGATGTAGGCAGATATGAAGGACTGCCTACATCTTCTCCAGGCCTGTGTGGAGAGCTGTTCCCGGGTGCCTATGGTTGATATACCATTCCAACTTGTGAAAGTGTCACATGAAGTAGGGGTAGCCACCAGCACTTGTCCCCGTTGAACTCCTTGTATTTAGTTAAGCAAATACCAAACTCCCAGTGCAGCAGCAAGAAACACCACGAAAATGGAGAATGAACAAATGGCTTCACAGTCCACATGGGGAGACACTTAGCCCCCAGTGGCCACAGTTTACCTACAAAGAGGGAATTCAGTACTGCTGCCATATGTTCATTATAAAATAAGATACCATGTCCTCCAGGTCACATAGATGCACACCCAGCTTTGATGGTCTCACTACAAAAGAAGCTATAGCTCCAGACAACAATATAAATTTAAGTGCCCAACCTCTTAGCCAGTTTCTCAAGAAGTCTTTAGGCCAGCAGAGCTCCATGTTTGTGTTGTGTTTACAATGTCCCTTACTTTGAGAAACTCCTCCACCATATCCAAGGTTGTGAACTCCTGAGAATTCCCATTCCAGATTGGATTTATTTTGCAATTTTCCATTCTACAGTAACTGACCTAGGTTTACATCAATGCAAGTAGATTCCTTATGGAACATGATGTGTATTTTGAAGTTCATTTTTATTCAACACTGTTACATTACTATTTCTTCAGTTTATGCACATAATAGGATATATATTTATTCCACAAGTTAGGAAGTTTATAGGCATTTGGTTCACTTTCAATCATTTTCTGCTTCAGAACACATGTACTCCTCCATGTTTCTTGACTGGTCTTCTCATGAGACTTCTTTCCAAACACATTATTTTCTATTTCCGTAATCACTTTTGAAACAAAACTCACACACCCTTCATTATAAACCATAACTCTAAGATTACCATTAGATGTATAACTCTTTGGAATGAATGATTGTATATCAATATAAGATTTCCTATATATTTTCAGATATCAATTCAATCCATTATTTAATTGGAACCAGTTATATTTTTCCCAGTATGATCTATGTATGCATAATCTCTATATTCATAGACACAGCATACGCCTCTTTGTACCCCCAATACTAATTTATTCGTCTTCACAATATTGCTCCCGGAAATGGTGGAAGAAATACGCATGCCACCTGATCTACATATACATTTTATTACAGTAATATTCTGGACACAAAATGCAAAGGTCACACTTATTATTGTACCAAAGCCTAAATGGAAAGTGAGCATGGATTACTAAAAACATCCATGTCCACATTGCCTAATTCTCTCAAATGTCAATCCTATTCGTGACTACATATGTGTTTCTTCCTAAGATTATATATTCAACCTGAACCCTTTGAAAAAGTCTAATCCTATCACTTTATAGTTTGCCTGATTTTGTAATGTCTCTATTGATATCTGCTTTCCTACATATTTCCCAAGTTCATCATTGTGATTGACTCTTCACATGTGCTGACAAATATTCACTCTCTAACCAAAACCCTATTGCTAAAGAACTTTTGTTTCAAATACTATACTCACTCTTCTTCCTATACCTACCGACTATCTTCCTAATCCTACCGACTGTCCCTGTTTGACTCGATGTTCTCTTGTACATTCAATCATCCAAGGTAGAAGATCCTATGCCATTGATTATAGATTCATCTTAGACATCTGTGCATAACATAATTCAATGCTAATTATCCCAGTCAAGGTCCCAATGCCATTCTGGGCTTCGAATCTAAACTAGATTTCTGTTTTCATAATTATATTTCACCTCTATATTCTTTTAAATATTTTAGGTTCCAAATACCATCATTCATCCAGCAGAATGATTTCTAACTCAAATCAAACATGTTGTTAACCTTAACTATTCACTGTTCCATCAATCTAACTTTACAGAAGAGCAGGGATAGAGTTGTATGAGATCTTTCACCTGATGAAAACCTCAAAGGTACATGCATAAATGATCTCTGAAGAACATGAAGGCAGCTATAAAAGACCTGAGAGAGCAAAAGTCATCTTCAATGGCAAACAACCTGGTCAGGATGAAGGGTTCTGACTGAATCAGCCTCTCTCTTCTTAATGTAGAGAAAATGGACCAAACCCAGCCTGTGTGGGTAGCTGTCCCAGGGCGCCTATGATTGATATACCGTTCTATCTTGTGAAAGTGTAACAGGAAGTAGGGGCAGCCTCCTTCTCATGTGACACTTGGAAGCCACTGGTAGGACAAAGTGGTTGCCAAGGCAGTAACCTCATTCAGTTCCTGAAGGATGTGACCTCACCTCACTTCCTTGGTGATTAAAATCTCTGAACTTGGGATTCATGAAGCCAGTCACCCATAGCCAGTCCCAGTCTCAGTCCCAGTGGTCACACTTGTTTGGATTTACCAAAGACAGAGTCAGTCTTTCTTGGTAACTACTGATGTGAGGATGGCCAAATGCCAGGAAAGCTTTAAAGAGGAGCCGTTTCTGAGAAAGCAGGTAGTGGCTCACCTCTGGCTCCTGACACCTTCACAGAGTTAGCCAAGGAGACCAGATCTGACACAGGTCAGGCCATTTCAGGGGAACATAGTATGGTCCACCAGTCAGAGGACACTCTGGATATTCACAGACCTACTTGAGTTAAGGAGGTGCCTTTGTCGGTGTGGGTGTGAGTTTGTGGTTTTGTCTCATGTTCTGAGAATAGGTAGGAAAGGCAGTTTGTTTGGATTGGAGTGGACTGTTTCTAGTAAGTCGTTAGACAAGGCGAGTGCTTCTATGTCTGTGTTTCCCACTCTGTCCGTGGTTGTAGACATTAGAAAAGAGAATGCATCAAGGATGTGTCCTGTCTAGTAGAATGCTTCCCAGCATTCTTCCTGCCCGATTTAGGAATGGACTGTGGCTCGTCTTATGCATAAGAAACACCTACTAACTTTCTAAGTTCCTGTTTTCTTCCTGAATTCCGGCAAACCTCAAGAATAGGCCCATGGTTTTGAGTCCAAGATGTGTAGCACCTCCAAGCTCTGTGACATGGCCATGTGCTTGATAGCTGTAGGGAATGGGAACATCTTAGAAAACTCAAATATCTGTGTGACCAGTAAACTCTCAGTGGAGAAACCCTGCTTTGGTTCATTTGCATACTTATGGTTATGTTGCCCTGAATGTCAAGAAGGTCTTTGCCTCAGGCCACCCCTTTGTGAAGCCTGAAGAAAACTGTTTTCAAATGGAAATAAATGGGCATAACATGTGGCTCTTTGCTTAATTGCTTTGAAAAGGGACGTGTCCGAATCAGCCTTTTGGGCCTGTGTGAGGTTGTGGCTTAGATTCTCAGCACATGGTAGATCTAAAGATAGATTCCATTTGTGCAATCAAAACCAAAATGGCAAAAAATCACTCATTGTGGATGAGTCTCTTGCCTTCCTCTGTTAGGTTCTTTACCTCCATCAAGTGTGAATAGGAGTCCTTTAGGTCAAATGAGTTCTTCAAATCCCTGCAGAGGTGCTTGTGTTTTCTCAAGATTAATAATGAAATGGTTATTATGGGACCTGCTCAATCAGGGATTCCTCAATTGTCTGCTTTGCCAAAAACCTGGCATGTTTTAGCCATAGATATTAAAGATTGTTTTTTTTTCAATTCCAATTCATCCCGAGGATAGTCCACGTTTTGCATTTACTATCCCTGCATTAAATCATGAAGGTCCTGATCAGAGATATGAATGGAAAGTACTCCCTCAAGGGATGGCTAACAGTCCAACTATGTGTCAAATATATGTTAATAAAGCAATCCAGCCACTTAGAAATCAAAATCCTGAACTACAAATATTTCACTATATGGATGATGTATTATTGGCACATAAAGATAAAAACATATTGCTGGAATGTTATGCCACACTTACAAACTTATTAAAAAATTAAAATCTAGAGATAGCAATAGATAAAGTACAATTAAATTTTCCAATTAATTATTTAGGAGTTCTATTATCCTCAACCATGGTCCGTCCACCAAAAATTCAAATACGAGTAGATCAACTCAAGTCACTTAACGACTTTCAAAAGTTATTGGGAGACATAAATTGGATAAGGCCTTATCTAGGCATACCAACAGGAGAGTTGGGACCTTTATTTGATATTCTAAAAGGTCCATCAGATCCAAACTCACCTCGCATGTTAACTCCTGAAGCAAGAAAGGCATTGAAAATTATTGAAACATATATGGAAAATATACATTTGGATAGAATTGATATAAGTTTGCCTTTATTATTTATTGTACTACCAACAAAAAATATTCCTACAGGAGTATTTTGGCAAGAAGGTCCATTATTGTGGATACATTTATCTTATTCTCCTAACACTATTCTTACTAGGTATCCTGAGGCTGTAGGACAATTAATACTCAAAGGAATAAAAGCAGCGAAGGGAGTGTTTGGAATTTCTCCCAATAAAATTATTAATCCATATACTATGGATCAAATTGATGAGTTAGCTAATGAGTTAAATACTTGGGCAATAATCATGTGTAAATCTAATGTTTCATTTGATAATCACTTACCATCTAATCCTTTGTTGTCTTTTTGGTCTAAGCATCCTGTAGTTTTTCCAAAAATGACAAGAAAAACCCCTATCATGAATGCTCCAAATATATTCACTGATGGGTCAAATAATGGTACAGCAGCAGTAGTTACCCCTGATCAAACTTTTACATTTTTAGTACCCAAACAATCAGCTCAAAAGGTAGAGCTTAATGCAGTATTACAAGCCTTTTTAATGTTTAAAGATTCTGTATTTAATTTATTTTCTGATAGTCAGTATGTAGTTAATGCTATAGTATCTCTTGAAGATGCTGGTAGGATTTCCCCTTCTTCTACTGTTTTCTCTTTGTTTTCCACTATACAAAGTCTAATCTGGGACAGAAAAGATCCATTCTTTATAGGACATATTAGAGCACATACAGGATTGCCTGGAGCCCTTAGTTTGGGCAATGATTTAGCAGATAAAACTACACATGACATACATATTTTCTCTACACTAGAAGAAGCTACGAATTTTCATAAAAAATTCCATGTTAATGCTAATACTTTACAAAAGCGTTTTAAAATAAGTAAGGAACAAGCCAGACATATAATAAAACAATGTCAAAATTGTGTGACCTTTTTACCAGAAGTTAATCTTGGAGTCAATCCTAGAGGACTGATACCTAACCATATTTGGCAGATGGACATCACACACTTGCCAGAATTTGGAAAATTAAAATATTTACATGTTACAGTTGATACTTCTTCCGGATTTTTGATGGGCTCCCTTCATGCCGGAGAAAAAACTAAAGATGTTATAGCTCATTGCTTACAAAATTTTGCCACTGTGGGTGTTCCTAAACAGTTAAAAACCGATAACGGTCCTGGCTATACCTCTACCTCTTTTAAACAATTTTGCTCATCATTTGGTATTACTCATATAACAGGAATTCCATACAATCCACAGGGACAAGGCATAGTTGAAAGAGCTCATCAAACTATTAAAACGTACTTACTAAAACAAAAAGAGGGAATTGGAAAGGGGTATATATCCCCCAAAGATAAACTTAAAATAACGCTTTTTACTCTAAACTTTTTAAATTTGGATTCATCAGGACATGGTGCTGCGGAAGGACATATGTATCCAAAAAATGTACATAAGACTAAAGTACTTTGGAAAGATATTCTAACAGGACAATGGAAAGGTCCAGACCCAGTGATTGTCTGGAGTCGGGGCTCTGTTTGTGTGTTTCCACAGGGAGAACAGCAGCCGATTTGGATTCCAGAAAGACTAACTAAAGCAATTTCTACGAATCGAAAAGAAGATGATTTGACTCAAATCCATAACAGCTGATATCCAGAACTCCAGCTTGGCCATTCTTACATCTGCAACAGTGATTAACAAGGATGCTTTTTTCAATATCTATTTTATTATTGCATTTTTCCCACATCATAAGGTTCTATTTTTATTTTTTGAGCTCACACAAACCTAGGTTAATGTTTTTCTGATCAGTTTTATTTTTTTTTGACTATAGAGTTTTTAAACATTGCAATGGAGATTTCACCTAGGTAAAGCTACAAGGCCTTTATTATTATCTTATATGTTGTACGTTTGTTTGCACATTTGTGTTTTGTGTTGTATGTCTGTGTGTGCGTATTTTATATATGAGGAGCGCTCATAAGAAAATGGATCCGAATTTTTTTTTTATTCACGTGATTTAAATGGCTTAATTTAAATTAGGTAAACAGCTGTTAAGGATTGTTTTTAAAGGTGGTTAACAGATCTGCTTGTTTACTAATTTAAATCAGGTAAACAGCTGTTAAGGATTGTTTTTTAAGGAGGTTAACAGATCTGTTTGTTTACTTTCACCTTTCCTTTTCATTATATTTAATAATTCTTTTCAGGTTAATGTCTTTTTAGCATCATTGCCAGAATTCCTATCTTCATCCCAATGAATATAACTCAACAAGTATGCTCAATCAAGGAGTCAACTTACTTTGGGAGGAAACGGACTTTGGGAGGAGACGGACAGATTGATAGATTCCTCCCCTTTGAACTGCTTACAGAACTTGCCTGGACTATGTAACTACGTTTAGTGCAGCAAATTGTGGTAATGCTGGCATATCTTTGCTGATGGTGTCACCAGTGATCTTTGCTGATGGTGTCACCAATGATGCAATTTTTCCAAAGGAACTGTCAATTGGCTTGGTGTCGTGGCATTTCTGTATCCTCCTCCCTTCTGCTAGTGATGGTCAAAATTTGGGGGCCAATGGCTATATGCTGGACCGGCAGTCAGTGACGGGTATGATCCAATTGCAATGGTATCAACCTAAGACAGGAGGCTGACGCCTAAAGGTCAGTTGCCTAAAGGTCAGTTTTCCCATGACGGGTAAGAACCATATGTTGAATTGGACAACCTACCAGGCGCGGTCCTTAAGCCACATTAACCTCACTCCCCCACTGGCACCAAGGCCAAATTTGGGGGCCAACAGAGGTGAGGCAAAGAACCTCACCCCCCCACTGGTGCATAGACCTATCCACAAGTATGGCTGTATGCTGGACCGGTAGTCAGTGACGGGTATGATCCAGTTGCAATGGTATCAACCTAAGACAGGAGGCTGACGCCTAAAGGTCAGTTACCTAAAGGTCAGTTTTCCAATGACGGGTAAGAGCCATATGTTGAACTGGACAACCTACCAGGCACGGTCCTTAAGCCACATTACTTGTTGTTTAATTAATCAGAAGGGGGGAGATGCTGGGAGCCATCAGCCAAGTAGGTATGACAATCTCCTTGCCAGCTTACTTCCATGCTGTCTGTGGAAGGACTTCTGAAAGGTGACCTTGCTCAAGGACCAGGGCAGGATCCGTGTTTAGGGTGTTCCCCCTTTAGAATAGGGCAGTTTAGCATAATAGGAGAGTAGGGTGTTTCCCCTTTAGAATAGGGCGGTTTAGTAATAGGAGATTAGGGTGTTCCTCTTTTGGAATAGGGCGTATCCTGCTGCTGAGTTCCTCTTGAGTGCTTAGGTCAGACAGTATTTTTTGAGAGACAGAAGCCCATGCGGTGTGGATTTAGGCAGGAGAGGATTTGGGCGGATTGGATTTGGGCAGAGAACCTTGATTCCCCCAGAACGTGTTTGTAGACGGCCGGTGTGAGTTCGGGAATAAAGAATTGCTGTTTGAATCTACAAGCTGTGTGGAGACTCGTGATTTGTGCCCAGCCAGAGACTGCGGCATTTAAAGTGGAACCAGTTATATTATTTATTCACAGTATGGTCTATTCATGCATTATCTCTATATTCACAGACACAGCGTACACCTCTTTGTACCCCCAATACTAATTTATACGTCTTCTCAATATTGCTCCCGGAAATGGTGGAAGAAATACTCATGTCACCTGATCTACATATACATTTTATCACAGTAATATTCTTGACAAAACTGCAAAGGTCACACTTATGATTTTACAAAGCCTAAATGGAAAGTGAACATGGATTACTAAAAACATCCATGTCCAGGTTGCCTAATGCTCTCAAATGTCATTCTTTGGTGACTACATATTTGTTTCTTCCTAAGATTATATATTCAAACTCAATCCTGTTGAAAATGTCTAATCCTAACAATCACTTTGTACTTTGCCTAATTTCCTATTGTCTTCCTTGATATTTGCTTTCCTACATTTTTTCCCTAGTTCATCATTGTGAATGACTCTTCACATGTGCTGACATTGGCATTCACTCTCTAATCGAAACCCTGTTGCTAAAGAATTTTTTTTTCCAAATTCTATACTCACACTTCTTCCGAAAACTACCGACTGTCTTTCTAATCTTACCGACTATCCCTTTTGGAGTTGATGTTCCCTTCTAAATTCAATCATCCAAGGTACAAAGTCTTATGCCATTGTATATTGATTTATCCAAGAAATCTCTGCTGAAGGTAATTCAATGCTAAGTATCCCAATCAAGGGCCCAATTCCCTTCTGGGCTTCAAATCTTACCTAGATTTCTGTTTTCATACATATATTTCACCTCTATGTTCTTATAAATATAGCAGATTCCCAATATCATTATTCATCCCTCAGAATAATTCCTAACCCAAATTGATCAAGTTATTAATGCTAACCATACACTGTTCCCTCAATCTAACTTTACAGAAGAGCGGGACAGAGTTGGTCTTACAATACAGGAATATAGGGGATCTTCCACCTGCTGAGAACCTCAAATGTCCATGCAGATATGACCCCTGGAGAAGATGTAGGCAGATATGAAGGACTGCCTACATCTTCTCCAGGCCTGTGTGGAGAGCTGTTCCCGGGTGCCTATGGTTGATATACCATTCCAACTTGTGAAAGTGTCACATGAAGTAGGGGTAGCCACCAGCACTTGTCCCCGTTGAACTCCTTGTATTTAGTTAAGCAAATACCAAACTCCCAGTGCAGCAGCAAGAAACACCACGAAAATGGAGAATGAACAAATGGCTTCACAGTCCACATGGGGAGACACTTAGCCCCCAGTGGCCACAGTTTACCTACAAAGAGGGAATTCAGTACTGCTGCCATATGTTCATTATAAAATAAGATACCATGTCCTCCAGGTCACATAGATGCACACCCAGCTTTGATGGTCTCACTACAAAAGAAGCTATAGCTCCAGACAATAATATAAATTTAAGTGCCCAACCTCTTAGCCAGTTTCTCAAGAAGTCTTTAGGCCAGCAGAGCTCCATGTTTGTGTTGTGTTTACAATGTCCCTTACTTTGAGAAACTCCTCCACCATATCCAAGGTTGTGAACTCCTGAGAATTCCCATTCCAGATTGGATTTATTTTGCAATTTTCCATTCTACAGTAACTGACCTAGGTTTACATCAATGCAAGTAGATTCCTTATGGAACATGATGTGTATTTTGAAGTTCATTTTTATTCAACACTGTTACATTACTATTTCTTCAGTTTATGCACATAATAGGATATATATTTATTCCACAAGTTAGGAAGTTTATAGGCATTTGGTTCACTTTCAATCATTTTCTGCTTCAGAACACATGTACTCCTCCATGTTTCTTGACTGGTCTTCTCATGAGACTTCTTTCCAAACACATTATTTTCTATTTCCGTAATCACTTTTGAAACAAAACTCACACACCCTTCATTATAAACCATAACTCTAAGATTACCATTAGATGTATAACTCTTTGGAATGAATGATTGTATATCAATATAAGATTTCCTATATATTTTCAGATATCAATTCAATCCATTATTTAATTGGAACCAGTTATATTTTTCCCAGTATGATCTATGTATGCATAATCTCTATATTCATAGACACAGCATACGCCTCTTTGTACCCCCAATACTAATTTATTCGTCTTCACAATATTGCTCCCGGAAATGGTGGAAGAAATACGCATGCCACCTGATCTACATATACATTTTATTACAGTAATATTCTGGACACAAAATGCAAAGGTCACACTTATTATTGTACCAAAGCCTAAATGGAAAGTGAGCATGGATTACTAAAAACATCCATGTCCACATTGCCTAATTCTCTCAAATGTCAATCCTATTCGTGACTACATATGTGTTTCTTCCTAAGATTATATATTCAACCTGAACCCTTTGAAAAAGTCTAATCCTATCACTTTATAGTTTGCCTGATTTTGTAATGTCTCTATTGATATCTGCTTTCCTACATATTTCCCAAGTTCATCATTGTGATTGACTCTTCACATGTGCTGACAAATATTCACTCTCTAACCAAAACCCTATTGCTAAAGAACTTTTGTTTCAAATACTATACTCACTCTTCTTCCTATACCTACCGACTATCTTCCTAATCCTACCGACTGTCCCTGTTTGACTCGATGTTCTCTTGTACATTCAATCATCCAAGGTAGAAGATCCTATGCCATTGATTATAGATTCATCTTAGACATCTGTGCATAACATAATTCAATGCTAATTATCCCAGTCAAGGTCCCAATGCCATTCTGGGCTTCGAATCTAAACTAGATTTCTGTTTTCATAATTATATTTCACCTCTATATTCTTTTAAATATTTTAGGTTCCAAATACCATCATTCATCCAGCAGAATGATTTCTAACTCAAATCAAACATGTTGTTAACCTTAACTATTCACTGTTCCATCAATCTAACTTTACAGAAGAGCAGGGATAGAGTTGTATGAGATCTTTCACCTGATGAAAACCTCAAAGGTACATGCATAAATGATCTCTGAAGAACATGAAGGCAGCTATAAAAGACCTGAGAGAGCAAAAGTCATCTTCAATGGCAAACAACCTGGTCAGGATGAAGGGTTCTGACTGAATCAGCCTCTCTCTTCTTAATGTAGAGAAAATGGACCAAACCCAGCCTGTGTGGGTAGCTGTCCCAGGGCGCCTATGATTGATATACCGTTCTATCTTGTGAAAGTGTAACAGGAAGTAGGGGCAGCCTCCTTCTCATGTGACACTTGGAAGCCACTGGTAGGACAAAGTGGTTGCCAAGGCAGTAACCTCATTCAGTTCCTGAAGGAAGTGACCTCACCTCACTTCCTTGGTGATTAAAATCTCTGAACTTGGGATTCATGAAGCCAGTCACCCATAGCCAGTCCCAGTCTCAGTCCCAGTGGTCACACTTGTTTGGATTTACCAAAGACAGAGTCAGTCTTTCTTGGTAACTACTGATGTGAGGATGGCCAAATGCCAGGAAAGCTTTAAAGAGGAGCCGTTTCTGAGAAAGCAGGTAGTGGCTCACCTCTGGCTCCTGACACCTTCACAGAGTTAGCCAAGGAGACCAGATCTGACACAGGTCAGGCCATTTCAGGGGAACATAGTATGGTCCACCAGTCAGAGGACACTCTGGATATTCACAGACCTACTTGAGTTAAGGAGGTGCCTTTGTCGGTGTGGGTGTGAGTTTGTGGTTTTGTCTCATGTTCTGAGAATAGGTAGGAAAGGCAGTTTGTTTGGATTGGAGTGGACTGTTTCTAGTAAGTCGTTAGACAAGGCGAGTGCTTCTATGTCTGTGTTTCCCACTCTGTCCGTGGTTGTAGACATTAGAAAAGAGAATGCATCAAGGATGTGTCCTGTCTAGTAGAATGCTTCCCAGCATTCTTCCTGCCCGATTTAGGAATGGACTGTGGCTCGTCTTATGCATAAGAAACACCTACTAACTTTCTAAGTTCCTGTTTTCTTCCTGAATTCCGGCAAACCTCAAGAATAGGCCCATGGTTTTGAGTCCAAGATGTGTAGCACCTCCAAGCTCTGTGACATGGCCATGTGCTTGATAGCTGTAGGGAATGGGAACATCTTAGAAAACTCAAATATCTGTGTGACCAGTAAACTCTCAGTGGAGAAACCCTGCTTTGGTTCATTTGCATACTTATGGTTATGTTGCCCTGAATGTCAAGAAGGTCTTTGCCTCAGGCCACCCCTTTGTGAAGCCTGAAGAAAACTGTTTTCAAATGGAAATAAATGGGCATAACATGTGGCTCTTTGCTTAATTGCTTTGAAAAGGGACGTGTCCGAATCAGCCTTTTGGGCCTGTGTGAGGTTGTGGCTTAGATTCTCAGCACATGGTAGATCTAAAGATAGATTCCATTTGTGCAATCAAAACCAAAATGGCAAAAAATCACTCATTGTGGATGAGTCTCTTGCCTTCCTCTGTTAGGTTCTTTACCTCCATCAAGTGTGAATAGGAGTCCTTTAGGTCAAATGAGTTCTTCAAATCCCTGCAGAGGTGCTTGTGTTTTCTCAAGATTCCATATCACATAAAGAATCTATACCTGAGAGTCAGTAGGCCTCAAATTGGAGAAGGAGAGCAGTATTAATGGTAGGCCTATTTGATCACTCCTGGTTCACAGGAAGGGTGTCCATGTCACCCTCACTTTAGGCAAATGAGGGGCAAGCGACATTATTTTGGACACTGTCTTGGGATGCATCCTGCATGGTAACCTCCAGCCAGAGGTTAAGATGAATGTCTATATTTAAGAAGATGAGGGCCATGTGGGTGTCTTTTGGTTTTAATTGTGGTCATTCTTGTGGCAGTTGGAAGAGATGACTGGATCCACCTGGGCTTGAACTCTGGTGTCATTCCCCTTAGAGCCTGAGTTCTGGAACACATATCAAAGAAGAATTGCCATAAATTGTGTGGGGATTTTAAGAGACCGCGCATGAGAGTCGCCCTTGGAAACTGAGATCTATGCCCACGGTGGCTTTCCACAGAGCACTGGGAATCTCAGACAGGATATCACATGATTTAATTCTGAAAGACTTGGCAGCCATATTTGATAGTCAAAAAACACATGGACCTCAATTTTAGACCTCAATGGGCGTGGCTTCATGTGACCTTTTGGCCACTCTTTGGGAAGCCTTGCCTGTGAGAGTTCTCCAGAGCTTTCATTGAAATGATCTTCCTCAACATTGAATGATTCCTGAATGAATTGAAATAAACAGTGCCTCCAACTTCATCCTTGAAAATTGCCTAGATAAATACCATGAAATATTTAAAATTCCAATGACCAGGTGGCACTGAAGAACCTTTGGATGTCCTGTTGCTGATCATGAGTGTACCAGACAGTGCCTTGATTAACAGGCTTTCATGAATATGGTGTAGAACAGAGATGCCAGTAATTTGGAGCCTGCAGAATAGTGGGCCTAGAGCAGAGGTGATTAAGTGTGTGATAAAACATCTGTGGTGGGGTCATGTGGATCTGCCATTGTCTTCCAAATGGCTTGTGACTGACATGGTGCAGCCAGCAGAACATTGTATGTAAACACATCATGTTATATGGAGAGGTTTAAGGGCAATGTTCAGAATCAGGTTGCTATGGTCACGGAGGCAACCTATGTGGTATACAAGTCCTGTTGGTGCATTCTCCTGCAGTCCCTGACCCACCATATGTGACAGAACTCCCTCCAGGACTGTGGTCAAGTTTAACTCCTTGTATTTCATGAAGCAAATACAAAACTCTCAGTGCAGCAGGAGACACTATAAAAAGTGGAGGATGATGAAATGGCTTCACAGTCCACATGGGGAGACACATAGCCCCCAGTGGCCATAGTTCACCTACAAAGAGAGAATTCAGCACTACTGCTTCATGTTCTTTGGAAAATTATAAACCATGTCCTCCAGGTCACAGAGATGCATAAAGACGTTTGATGGTCTTACTAGAAAAAAAGCTAAAGTTCCTGAAAACTACATATATTTCAACTGTCCATCTTAGAGGCAGTTTCTCCAGACGTCTTTAGGCTGGCAAATCTTCATGTTTGTGGAGTTTTTACATTGTCCCTTACTTTTGGAAACTCCTCTACCATCTCCAAGGTTGTGAAATCCGGAGCAGTTTTCATTTCAGGTATAAATTCAAAGATTTTCTAACTCTTTTTCTCTAATTGTGTCTTACTTGGGGTGAAGGTAATGTCAAGTTATTGTTCTAAATGAGAGTGGGAAAATTTTTGTGTAACACTAATTTGCATACACATTGATCCATTTCCAATTTTCCATTCGAAATACTGAATCCCTGACAGTAACTCATACCCTACTATACTCTGACTACTAATCCTAATATGATGAAGAATAATACCCAAATAGAATAAAAATACGAGCAGTTCAGAGGAGGCATGCTGTACAGTTGGACTTCCCTTTTGCATGATTAAGGGTAGGTGTTATAAATCTACTCAATTTTTAATTGAAATAGTCCTCCATGTGTTTATAAAGTTCACAAATATGTGAATTCCTGTCTCCCTTTCTCTGTAGCCTACTCAGCACATGTATTTTTATATGCACATACAGAATCCTACCTGGTATCACACGTACATTTTCATGAGTTGGCTGAATTGGCAGATACAAATTGTGAGAAGAGATCAGTCCTCCTAAACGCTGTGGGAACTGAAAATTCAAACTATGTGTAAGCTTCCCAGTAGAACAATATTATACATAAATCCATGTTCAGTATAATAAATATTTTGCATCTTTGAATGATGTATATTACATGATGAATTACGATTAGCATATATATTGATACTTTTTAATGTATATTTGTGTTTATTTAAAATATATATATATATATATATATATATATATATATATATATATATATACACTCCAGATTTCTCAAAATATGAAAGGTATGTGACTTATACACACTCTGTAAATTCATTCATCTTCATGTATATAAATTTATAATCAACTTTTCAGAAGATAATTCTCAGAAATATTCATCCACCTGAAATACATATTTATTTCCCAGTACTGAAAACTAATTTCAATCAATGGTGTTTACAAATCCTAATATTTCTACAGTAACTGACCCAGTTTAACATCAATGCCAGTAGATTCCTATGGGACATGATGTCTATATTGACCTTCATTTTAATCCAACACTGGTACATTACTATTTCTTCAGTTTTTGCACATCATAGGATATGTATTTCTTCCACAAGTTTAAAATATATAGGAATTTGTTTCACTTTCAAACACTTCTTGCTTCAGAACAGATGTATTCCTCCATGTTACTTGACTGGTCTTTTCATGAGACTTCTTTCCAAATACATTATTTTCAATTTCCATAATCAATTTCGAAGCTAAACTCACACACTCTTCATGATGAACCATAACATTAATATTAACATTAGATGTATAACTGGTTGGAATGAATAATTGTATATCAATATAAGATTTCCTCTATATGTTCACGATTCAATTCAATCCATTATTTAAAGTTGGAACCAGTTATGCTTTTTATTCACAGTATTGTCTATTAATGCATTATCTCTATATTAATAGATACAGTGTACTCTTCTTTGTCCCTTCAATACTAATTTATACGTCTTCAAAATATTGCTCCCAGAAATGGTGGAAGAAATACTCATGTCACCTTATCTATATATAGATTTTATCACAGGAATATTCTGGACACAAAAAACGAAGGTCACACTCATGATTGTATCAAAGCCTAAATGCCAAGGGAGCGTGGATTACTAAAAAGAACCATGTCCAGGTTGCCTAATGCTCTCAAATGTAAATCAAATTGGTGACTACATATTTGTTTCTTCCTAAGATTATATATTCAACCTCAACCATGTTGAAAATGTCTAATCCTATCACTCACTTCATACTTTGCCTGATTTGGTAATATCTTTATTGATACCTGCTTTCATACATATTTCCCCCAGTTCATCATTGTGACTGACACTTCACATATGCTGACATTTACATTTACTCTCTACCCGAAACCCTATTGCTAAAGAACTTTTGGTCCAAATCCTATACTCACTCTTCTTTCTAAACCTACTGACTATCTTCCTAATGCTACTGACTATAGTTTTTTGACTCGATGTTCTCTTCGACAATCAATTATCCAAGGTATAAGGTCCTATGCCATTGTATATCAATTTATCTGAGACACATGTGCAGAACATAATTCAAACCTAAGTATCCCACTCAAGGGCCCAGTTCCCTTCTGGCTTCCAATCTTACCTAGATTTCTGTTTTTATACTTATATTTTACCTATATATTTTTGTAAATATCACAGGCTCCAAATACCATTATTCATCCGGCAGAAAGATTCCTAACGCAAATCAAACATGTTATTAACCCTAAACATACACTTTTCCCTCAATCTAACTTTACAGAAGAGGAGGGACAGAGTTGGTCTTACAATACAGGAATGTAGGGGATCTTCCACCTGCTGAGAACATCAAAGGTATATGCAGAAATGATCCCCTGAGATGATGAAGGAAGCTATGAAGGACCTGAGAGAGCAAAAGACATCTTCCATGGCAAACTATCTGGTCAGGATGAAGGGATGTGTCTGAATCAGCCTCTACCTTCTTAATGTAGAGAAGATGGACCAAACCAGGCCTGTGTGGAGAGCTGTTCTCAGGTACCTATGGTTGGTATACCATTCTAACTGTGAAAGTGTGACAGGAAGTAGGGACAGCCTCCATCTCATGGGACCCTTAGAAGTAACTGTTAGGACAAAGTGGTTGCCAAGTCAGTGACCTCTTTCAGTTCCTGAAGGAAATGACCTCACCTCACTGCCTTGGTGATGGAACTCTCTGGACGTTTGATCCTGGAAGACAGGCACCAAGAGCCAGTCACAGTCCCAGTCCCAGTGGTCTCACTTGTTTTGATTTACCAAGAACAGAGTCAGTCTTTCTTAGTACCTACTGATGTGATGATGGCCAAATGACAGGAAAGCTCTGAAGAGGAGCTTTTCCTGGGAAAGCAGGTAGTGGCTCACCCATGGCTCCTAACAACTTCAAAGTGTTGGCCAAGGAGACCAGATCTGATACAGGACAGGCCATTTTGGGGGAACATACAATGGCCCACCATTCTGAGGACACTATGGATAGTCACAGACTTACTTGAGCAAAGGAGGTGCCTTTGAGTGTGTGTGTGTGGGTTTGTGGTTTTGTCTCATGTTCTGAGAATAGGTAGGAAAGGCTCTTTGTTTGGATTGGTGTGGACTGTTTCCAGTAAGTGGTTTGACAAGGCGAGTGCTTCTATGTCTGTGTATCCCACTCTGTCCGTGATTGTAGACATTAGAAAAGAGAATGCATCAATGGATGTGTCCTGTCTAGTAGAAAGCTTCCAAGCATTCATCCTGCCCAATTTACAAATGGACTGCAGCTTGTCTTATTGAAGGGCAACATCTGCTCTCAGTAGTTTCTGTTTTCTTCCTGAATTCTGGAAACTCTCCAGAATAGCCTCATGGTTTTGTGTCCAAGATATGTACCACCTCCAAGCTCTGTGAAATGGTGATGTACTGGATAGCTGAAGGGAATGGCGAGAATCTAAGAAAACTCAGATATCAGTGGGACCAGGAAAGTCTCATTGGAGAAACCCTTTTTGGGCCTTTTGCTTACCTATTGTTCTGTTGCCCTGAATTTCAGGAAGGTCTTTACCTCAGGACACTAATTTGTGAAGCCTGAAGAAAACTGTTTTCAAATGGAAATTAATGGGCATCACCTGTGGCTCTTTGCTTAATTGCTTTGGAAATGGATGTTTCTGAAACAGCCTCTTGGCCCTGTGTGAGGCTGTGGTTAGATACTCAGCACCTTATGCATCCCACGTGTTCATCCAAAACCAAAATGGCCAAAAGAGCAGTTTTTGTGGATGAAGTCTCTCCCTACCTCTGTAAGGTTCCTGACCTCTATCAAGTGAGAATAGGGTGCCTTTGGGTCAAATGAGTTCTTCAAAGCCCTTCAGAGGCTAGCCCATAGGTGATTCCAATGATTCCAATTCACATGAAGAATCTAAACCCCACAGTCAGTAGTCCTCAAATTGGAGAAGCAGAGCAGTATTAACGGCAGGCCTATTTGATAAGTCATGGTTCACAGGAAGGTGTTCAGGCCACCCCAACGTTAAGCAAATGAGGGGCAAGGGAGCTTATTTTGGACACTGTCTTGGGCTGTGCCCCTCATGGAAACCTCCAGCCAGAGGTTAAAATGAGTACCTATATGGAAGAAGATGACGGCCATGTGGAAGTGTTCTGGTTTTAATTGTGGTTATTAGTGTGGTTGTTGAAAAATATGACTGGCTCCACCTGGTCTTGAATTCTAGTGTGATTCCCCTTAGAGACTGAGTTCTGGAACTGATCTCAGAGAGGTATTGCCATGAGTTTTGTTGGGATTTTAGGAGGCCATGCATGAGAGTCACCCTTGGAAACTGAGATCTGTGCCCAGGAAGGCTTTCCACAGAGCACAGGGAATCTCAGCCAGGTTATCACATAATTTTTTTCTGAAAGAATTAGCACCCATAGTTGAGAGTCAAAACACGCAAGGATTTTACATTGTAGACCTCAATATGCCTGGCTTTATGTGACCATTTGGCAACTCTTTGGGAAGCCTTGCCTGTGAGAGTCTTCCAGAGCTTTCATTGAAATGGGCTTCCTCACCATTTAATGGTTACTGAATTAAATGAAACCCTCAGTGCCTCCAACTTCAACCTTAAAAAATGGGCTCGATAAATACCATGAAATTTTTGAAATTCCCATTACCAGGTGGCACTGGAAAACCATTGGAGATCCTGTTGCTGATCATGAGTGTACGAGAAAGTGCCTTGATTGACTGGGTTTCACAAAAATGGTGTAGAACAGAGATGCCAGTAAGTTGGAACCTGCTGAGTAGTGGGCCTACAGCAAAGGTGGGTAGGTGTGAGATAAACCATCTCTGGTGGTTTCATGTGGATTGGCCATTGGCTTTCAAATGGCTTGTGACTGACATGATGCAGCCAGCAGACCCTTATATGTAAAGGCATCTTGTTATATGGATAGGTTTCTGGGCAATGTTCAGAATCAGGTTGATATGGTCAAGGGGGCAAGCTATGTTGGACATAAGCCTGGTTGGTGCATTCTCCTGGAGACCCTGTCCCACCACACGTGACAGAACTCCCTCCAGCACTGTGTCCCAGTTAAACTCCTTGTATTTCATTAAGCCAATACCAAACTCCCAGTGCAGCAGCAAGAATCACCACGAAAAGTAGAGTATGACCAAATGGCTTCACAGTCCACACGGAGAGACACTTATCCCCCAGTTGCCACAGTTTACCCACAAAGTGAGAATTCAGCACTGCTGCCTCATTTTAATTGGAAAATAAGATACCATGTCCTCCAGGTCACATAGATGTTGACCCAGTTTTGATGGTCTCACTACATAGGATGCTAAAGCTACCGACAACAACATACATTTTAAGTGTCCCAACTCAGAGGCAGTATCTCAAGAAGTCTTTAGGCCTGCAGAGCTCCATGTTGTGGAGTGTTTACCTTGTCTTTTACTTTTGGAAACTCATCTACCACCTCCAAGGTTGTGAACTCCTCAGCATATTCCATTCCGGGTATGTATTCACAGATTTTCTAACTCTTATCCTCTAATTGTGTATTTCTTCCAGTGAGGGTAATATCAAGGGATTGTTTTTAATGTGAGTGGGAAGATTTTTGTGTAGCACATATTTGCAAACACATTGGGTTTACTTTCCTATTTTCCATTTGAAATACTGAATCTCTGACACTAACCCATACCCTACTAGACTCTGACTACTAATCCTTATATGATGGAGAATAGTAACCCAAAAAGAATACAAATACCAGCAATTCAGAGAAGGCATGGTATGTAGTTGGACATCCCTTAATGTTTATTGACATAGTTCTCCATGTGTTTTTAAAATTAACAAATATGTGAATTCCTCTCTCCCTTTTTCTGTAGCCTATTAAGCACATGTATTTTAATATGCACAAATAGAATCCTACCTGGTATCACATGTACATTCTTCTGAGGTGGCTGACATGGCAGATAAAAATTGTGAGAAGAGATCACTCCTCCTAACCTCTGTTGGAACAGAAAATTCAACCTATGGGTGAGCTTCCTAGTTGACCAACATTATGC